>NC_041398.2:230916154-231138140 GCF_900747795.2 Erpetoichthys calabaricus
GAGCAAGCGGGGAGATCACACTGAAGGCTGAACTAGCAAAAGTTAAACTGGCCAGTGTAATAAAGTGCAGTCTAGCAAGATGAAACGGTCAGAACCTTAAATGGTAAACTGGGCATTTTCTGGACTTTCCACATGTGTAGCAGCAACCCCCTCGAAACCACTGAGTATCTTCATGCATGCACATCTCATAATCATGTACTGATGTGGTCTGTCAAAATGATATTGGACAGAGAGTGGACTAGGGGTGTTCACCTTGGCCCTGACAATCTTTAAAAGATTACCATCACCTTAAAGTGAAAGTATAAGTCAAATTAAAAAGAGAGAGAACCAGGAAGGAGGAAGAGCAGAAAGTACACACCATGTGTGTCGACTACAATCGTCTTTCACAGCTTTTGAAATGGTTCAGGTTGTATGGTGATTTGCAATATCCATTTGCTTTTATTTGCTGTTGCTTTTAGAATATTTAAGAATGTTATGAAAGTTAAGTTGTTTCCTACCTTAACTCTAAGTCAAAAATCTTGGTGTACTTCTGGATGCAGATCTCAGTTTTAGTGCTCATTTAATACCATAGTTAAATTAGCATTCTATCATCTCAAAAACATCTCTAAAATCAGAGGTTTGATGTTGAAAATTAATTTAGAGGAATACTTCAAATACTGCAATGCTCTTTCTCAGGCCTGCTCAAAAGGCTATTAATCAATTTCAACTTGTTCAAAATGCTGCTGCCACTTAGAAAAGGGAACATGTTACTCCAGTACTTAGATCACTATATAGGCTTCCAGGTAGCTTTAGGATCAATTTCAAGATATTGCTTTTAGAGTATACGTAATTCAGTGGCTTAGGTACAAAATAAATCACAGAGATTTCAGTTGAATATACACCAAATAGACCTTAAATCTTTAGGGACTGGACAGCTGATTGCCCACAGAGCTAGGACTAAGCAGTATGTGATGGACAGAAGGACAACTGGAGTCCCAGAGAAAAGTTTGGATGCCAAACAGAAAGAGGTGTTCGGTGGCATAACAATAAACAGGCATCTTACAGTATATGCCTCCTTAGCCATCTAGGCTTTGTGGTGTAAAGAGCTCATCTGAGCAGGTCCGTCACAAGGAGTTCCGACATGCGGAGGGGGATGTCTTGGCTTTATAGTGTCCCAGTCCAAAGGAGCAGGGCTCTCGGATGCTGTGGGCGGAGTTAATTTACCCTCATGGGGCGGTTCCTTGGTGCTGTAGAAACAAAAAGAGACAATACAGTAATTGGCCGTTCCCCCTTTCATCCCAGGATGGTATTGCATACCTTAGCAGAGTCAAGAAGGTTAAACCTCGGATGCCCATGCATCACAAGTGTGAAATGCCTTTTAGTCACTATGCTACCCATATAGGTGGGTAAAAATATTGGCACTAAACTACTACTGTCTGATTTTATTATATTTTATCCTTTGTATGTAAAGCACTTTGAATTGGTATGGAATGTACTATACAAATAAACTTGCTTTGCTTTACATTCAGTGGGTCTAGTTGAGTCGGTCAACTTAATAACTTGACGTTGGACTGTTACACGCAGTCAGAATTCCTGAGAGGAATCCACAAAAATATAAGGAGAGCCTGCAGAGACCATACATTTGACCTCCCAGACGCCAGCCTCATTGTGGCACCCTTCTGTAAATGTAGTATTCAAGAATTAGGTTCTTTTTTCAGTAGCATCCACAGCAGCCAGTTGCAGATCATTTTAGTTATTATACCAAATAATGACTACAAAATTTCAAGGCAGACAGTATCATCCAGAAGTCAAAGGCTGGAACAGGAAATCACAAGTCTATGGCATCCAACCCTGCCATTGAATTTACTTTGTAAAGCTATACAAGCTACTGCCAGGGCTCAGATTAGGAAATAAAATCGTGAGAGGCCTGATATTGTCTGATTTTGTCAAGCAGCATTTCCTGAATGCTCATTCATTGGTTTGGGGTGCACTCATTAGGATTCTGTCCTTGAGCTTCCTTCTTTTCTAACATTTAAATAAACACAGATTCTCTTTTCATGCAATTTTAAGCTTGCTGTAAAAGTTCACTTTGTTTTCCTATATTTATAAATTATTGTCCTGCTGGGCATTCACTATATTATCAATATTCATGCCTAATGATAATTTTTTGTGTTATAATCTTGTCATTTGCTTTATTATGAAAGTTAGATTGGGGTTCATCATAAAGCATATAAACAAGAGATTACTTCTGTTGGTTTTACACATGAGGAATTATTCCATTAAATAATTATAAGCAAGGTTGTATCTTTGAAATTTGCTTGATTAAGGCAAGAAGCAAAAACTACCTATCAGAAAAGGGTAATAGTCACTTTTGGAAGCCATAGAAATTAGAGCATAAATCCTCATTATAATGCTATTAACTTTCATCAAATAAGTGCAAAAATACAAAGTTCTATCTTTACCACATTTACAGTACTTACTCACTTAGAAATTTTCATTTTACTGTTACATAATTACGAATCATAGATGATTAAATGTGGCTTTTTTAACACTAACCAACAGAAAAAGGTCCTTTAATGTGAAAACTCTGCAAGGTAGTGTAAATTAATTACAAAAGTGAAACACCAAATAATTGATGTTATAAGTATTCATCCCCTTCATGTCAGTATTTAGAAGATGCTCCTCTGGTAGCCATCATAGCCTTCAATCTATGTGTATTGGATTTCCTCTCTGTCAGCTTTGCACATCTGGACACTGCACTTTTTCTTCATTCTTCTCTGTGGAACTTCTCAAGCTCTGTCAGGTGGCATGGGATTCCTGAGTGAAAGGCCTTTTTCAAGTCCAGCCCCAAACTGGATTGAGATCTGAACTTTGACTCGACCACTCCAAGACATTTAATGTTGTGTCTAAGCCATTCCTGTGTAGCTTTGGCTGTACTCTTGGGGTCATTGTCTGGCTGGGAAACAAATCTTCTCCCAAGGCATAGGTTTCTTGCAGTCTGTATCAGGGTTTTCCTCCAGCATTTCCCTGTATTCTGTTTCATTCTTTTCCCCCCTTTGCCATCTTCCCAGTTCTGCTTTAGAAAAGCATCCTTGTCACAACCAGCACATGGGGGGATCTAGGCCTTCTTTTGGTTATGGACCCTCTAACTATACCAAGGTCCTTTTCCTAATGCTTTATCCTGTGGGCAATGAATACTCTTCTCTTGGGCTATTTCATAAGAACTACATTTCCAATGAACCCTTACTAGAATATGACCAGTATAGGCAGTTGCGTTTATCCTGCAGACATCTGCTGTTATGGGGAATTGGGATATAATATTCGATCATCCAGGAATCTTCTAATTCATTTTCTTTATTTCCAGATATTTCCCAATAGGTATCCCATCTGGGATAGGGTTCCATTCCAGTGCAGCCTACAAACCTGTGATCTCTTACAGCATAAAATCAAGTGGATAATTTTGTATTTTCGTTATCTGGTATCATATAGCTCTTCAAGCATACCATAATATCAACCTTGTCTTTTCTAATCTGGTGAGTTTTCATCACAGCCCCTTACCAGAATGAGGGGTCTCACACATGTGCGCATGGGAGGCAGCTAAAGGGCTTGAGTGAGGGCAATTCCGAATCTGACGGATGTGGCAGAGTGTACTGACTCTTTTTCTCCTCCGAGAGAGTATAACAAGCCCCCTTCGCCTCCCCCATCCAGAACAGCCCACTTCTGTGAGCCCCTCCCGCATACTCCCTGCCCTGCTTAGGTTGCCCGGTTAAGTGTACTGAGCGGAGCCCATACCGGGTCCCTCCGAATCACAGGACGCCCTCCCCACCTGGAAGCTTGGCACGGTACATTCCCACCTGGGTACATTGCAGGTCCTGTCCTTTTCTCCTCAGGGAATCCAACCATCCTGCCGACTACGCTAATGTCACAAAAATGACACAAACTCATCAAGAAGGTTTGGGGCAGCCACCCATATAATTGGTTTCCTGGCTGCAAAGTTTCAAATAAACAATAGCACTGATGTAAACAAAATGGAGTCCAAAACAGAACTGAGGGAATAGGGAAAAGGTGGAGGCTTTTAAAGGTCAGGGTAGGAAGTGACGTCAAAGGGTCCGGGATCAGAAAGGTCTTCAGCCATAGGCTCGAGCCCAGACATGACATCAAGGGGGCCGGAGCCGGCAAGGCCTTCCTCTATAGGTCTGGACCCGGAAGTGACGTCAACAGGGCCAGGTGGAACTTCCCGTGAATGGTCTGCAGGAAAGCGAGAAAGAGAGTCAGTGCACTCTGCCACATGCCGGTCAGATTCGGAATTGCCCTCACTGTGACAGGGGATAAAAGCAAAAATAAGCTGAAATGATAGATTTTCCTTTCATTTTGGGAGTTATATGCACACTTAAAAATAATGATTCTTGAAATGCACTTTATGATTCTTTACTGGGTTGTTTTGTTTCTCATAGAACTATTGCTTGACGAAGCACAATTTCATTCTGGGATGGCTTCTTTGCATATGAAGAAGATGCTTTGTGCTTTGAAAAATGTCCTAATATGTAGAAAAAACCTAGTAGGACACTAACAGATTAAGAAAACCTGGACTTGCACTGTGAGTCCTTTAATAATCATGACCTATTAGCATTTCACAAATCTGTGGTAACGGATTTGTGAAATAGCAATGATTCTGTGGTTGAGTTTTTCTTAATCTGTTATTGTCCTTCTAGGTAGTTTATTAAAGATTTCTTTTTTTTTTTTTTACATATTAGGAAGTTTTTCAAAGCTTAAATCACCAACTTCATATGCAAAGAGCCCTTCTCAGAATGAAATGGTGTTTTATCAAGAAGTAGTGCTATAAGGAACCACACAACCCATTAAAGAACCATGCAGTATAGTGCCATTAAAGAACCATTATTTTAGGAGTGTACTGTGGAGAAAGTACAAAGTTTCAGAAGAGCAGTGAACTAAGGATTTGCAGAAAGTACAATACCTAGGAGCAATGCAGCAGATCTGTGATTGCTAAATTAAACTCTCCGCCTGTGCCATTCCCTTATATTAGACTAATGTTCTTTAAACAGAAATAGATGTAGGAGATGTGTGAGCACAGTCAACAGGAGAAAGAAATGCTACCAAGGTTAAAAGTAACATTTCCATTGCAAGTGTTTATGCAATTATTGATAAATGAATCAAAAATATTCTTCTTTGCTTTTTATATGTGTTCTACTTTCTTCACCGACCACCACTTAAAATTATTTCAAATGAATGTCAAGCTTCATCACCTTGAAAACATGTCTGTATGTTTAAATCAGAAGGCAGTGTAAAAATACAGATTAGTGTGCATTTGCTAAAGGCAGCGTGTTTGACTTTTCTTAATTTTAAATAATTTTTATTAAATTGGATTCATCAAATGTAAAGACATCTGTTGTTATTAGGATTTTTCTCATATAGCATACTTACATTTTAAAAGTATTATTATGCTGTGCATCCCCACATGTGTGACAGGGTGGTGGTCTAAACAAAAACTGCAGGGATTAGTTCTGTGAAAAAAGAAAAACTGTTATTTGTTTTAATTCATAAATTAACTTGTGAGGCTCCACAGTGTTGTTGTACTTAAGAAGGTGACGTGTTGGTGGAGTGTTTAGTGCTGCACCCTCCTAGCTCCAGGAGAAGGGATTCAAATCCCAGGCCATTCTCTGCTCATCTCAGGTCTCCACATGCTCCCCATGTCTGCTTCTCTTTTTTGTTTCATTTGCTAAAGATGTGTTGTTTTGGGCACTCTGCACTGGCCTGGCATGGGTAAATGATGGAGTGGAATTTCTACCATTGCTAATTCCTGCCTTCCTGCTGATGATGCCAGGACAGACACCACCCTAACCCCAAACCCTGAGTTAGATTAAACATTTTCACAATGTAATGTTAGGTGTTACATTTTGAGTATATATGGGCTGATGTCCCATCCAAGGCCAGTTGTTGCTTTGTAACTGAGAGGAAAAAGGACCAGAGGATGCAAACATGTCATCATACAGTCTGGAGTCATTACTAAAAAGAGAAGAGAACCGAAGTTTAAGGGATTATCAGAAAGAATAGTCAGGAAAACTGAAACCAAAACTGAAGAAAAGAATGAAATGGAATTCATGACTTGTTCTTCTTTGAAATGTAATGTTATTTTATTATATTGCTGTTGTTATGCATGATGGGAACAGCAAGTAAATATTTATGAAAGGACAAGGATAAGAGACAAAGTTTAAACCCAAAATCATCTCTGTCCTTCACCAAACCCAACATAAATCATGGTCACAAAAATGAAACTCAGAGGTCTGTTATTCAAGGTCAAAAATGAAACAAAACACACACCAACAAGTTACTCTCTTATCCACAATCTCTGGACAACCAGTTGTGCTGACCTTTATACTGTTGACCCAATGACATCATAGGCTGCAACCTTTGGACGTGGCATGCTAGAGGAGCAATCCCCCTAGCAACAGTATGCAAAGAACCTACAAAATGCAATAGAGTCAAGTCGTAGACATTCAGAGTTCAGCTCCATTGAGGAGCCAATCAAATGACACACATACTAGGATGGTTAGTGGCCTTTAGATTATAAGTCAGTGATGCAATACGATATGTGCAGTCATTTGAATCTTTTTGAAGACTTACCTCACGCTTCATCCTCATTAAATATAATTACACTATGGTTAAGAGTAGGGTTGTGGGAGGCTTATCTCACTCATGAAAAATAACGATTGTCAAATAAATGTGTCTTCTAGTGTACATGTCGTGTAGAACAACTATCTCTGACCTAACAACAATATCACATGCTGCCGTGGGCAGTAGTCACACCTTTGTCAGATTTTCCACTATGTAAACCATGTGACATAAACACAAATTCCGATTGGCTACTCAGAGGAGCTCCAGAGGTGTGCAGCTAGTCCTGTCTCACCCTTCTGACAAAATGACCTAATTGAAAACCAAAATGGTGTCAGAAAAGATGTTGAACCCTTTCATCTTGCCTGAAGAATGGGCCTGAGCTGCCTCGAAAGCTTGCATATTGTAATTTATTTAGTTAGCCAATAAAAGGGGTAAATTTTCTTGACTTCTCATTGCAAAATAAACATCAGAAATAAATTCGGTCACCCAAAACACCAATAATTATACATAAAAAATCCTAAATAAAGGCTTGAAAGAAACATGGAAAAAAATTAATCACAGTTTGCTCCTTGTAAGCACTAGATATGTTATGCCTATGTTATGTTAACCCATAAAGATTGGTATCTACTCTTTAAAGTAATACTCAACTCAAAAATGATCATTTTTGTAATCTGTTACTCACCTGTTGTTTTTTTGTTGTGATGATAGAGAAAAATGTTTAATTTCATAAAAGGTGTCAGTTTGCTTGGCTTTTCTCTACATTCATAATGGCTAACACGGTACAACACCCTAGTACTACAGATGTTTTCAAGGAAAATGATTATAACGAAATTCCTGATCCATTAGGCTTCAATGGTGATATGGTTTTCACTACCCTCTGTACCAGACTCTCTTTCTTTTTTATCCATTTGACAGTCACATATAGTTAGTGCCCACCTTGACAACATTTGTACACTGTGCCAGTCTATCACAGGTCACATCTCTCACATCCAACTCACATTTATATGATTAGTTCATAGTCGTCAGTTATCCTTAAATGGAAATCTTTGAGAAGTGGGAGGAAAATTGGAGTAATCTGTAAAACACCTACACAGCCAAGAGGAAAAATATATCAGGGTCTATTCTGAAGTTATTGTTTAAATATTCCAGTTAATTTAATAACATAACATAACATAACAACATTTTCAAACCCACTCATTTCAAGTTAGGGTCACGGGTCAATTTATTTCAATTTAATTAAACTTATTCTTGCAACGCACCCCTTCATTTAGAAGACCAGTATGCCATTCACATATTGTAAATGCAGTATAGCTAAATTAAATGAAATGACATATAACAAAAACACAAAACATAATGCTGAAAATTAGATTTTGTTTAATCCAATTTACTTAGGTCAGCATTACATCACAGGGAACTCAAGGTTGTCCTCACACAGACAAACACAATGCATGAAACAGCCTTGGATGAGATAACAGACAGACACACACCACACATGCATACACAAACCAGTTATGAACCTCCACACGAGCAGAACAGCAGGATGAAGCTAATGTCAACATAGACAATTAAATAATCTCCATAGAGCAGAAGGAAATGAAGATGACCTATGGGGGAATAGCACAGTCTTTTCATCCAACAGACCAGTGTTATTTTTGCTGTATATGAAGTATCTCAAAGCAATATTCAATTCAACATCTATTCATTTACATAGCAGTTTTACTGGTAGCTAGGTAAGTGGTGGTTCTGAGGGTAGGGATCTGCACCTGGTTTGAATCCCATAAAAGCCAGAAGTGACTCTGGCCCTTAACACTAGAATTACCAAAGCCTACGAAAAAACTCTTAAACCCAGCCCACCTTGGATCCGTTCGCACCTCTCCGTCAGCGTCTTTTGTTTTGTAAATGTGTCAATAAGTGCAAGCAGCCTACTCTCCCGACCACCCACCACCGCAGAAATGGCAAAAAGCTCTCCCAGCTCAAGCTTTGATTATCTGGGAGTGAGGTACCTGGAGCTGTATAGGGTAAATAATATATTGCTTTTTGGAGCACATGCATTTCATGTGTGTTCCCTGTCTACAAAGATCTGTATAAGTGTAGCATTACAGAAATGTTGAACACAGAACTAAAAGACAAACTTTTTTCATGTTTTTGTATTAACGACAAACTTTTGACATGAAGTGTATAATGTGTGAAGACTTGAAGTCCAAATATCAAATAAACACTTGCAATTGCTTCATCCTGGGTATGACGTTAACCTCCATCCAGTCCTGCAAGCAGGTCCTCCAACTTGCAGGGAAAACCCAGGGGTTGGCACTCTAGCCACTGTAAAAAACCATCAGACTGTTGCAGTGTGGTGCTGAGGTGTCACCTTTTGCATGGCTGCACTCAGGTCCCAATCGGGATGGTTCATCATGTGATGGGTGCGGCAATGTGCTGTAATCAGCGTATGCTCCCAGCCTCTAGGTAAATACAGTAGGTCTGGCAGCTCTGTATCAATCAGATATTGCATCTGTCAGTTGTGTTCTCCAGAGAGTGTTGCCTGTCAGGCAAAATTAAATACAAAGAAAATCTACTCCTTTATGCAAGAGTTTTACTGGGTCAGTAAGGTAGTATGTTCAGCACCTCCATATCATTCAGATACTGCATATGTTCTACATGCTAGATTATGTCTCGTTGGTGCACATTATTCTTGTTGCATCTTACACCATTTTTCAATGTATGTAGACTGAGCTCTGCACGACCGAATGCATTAAATACATGTGTGTTCACTGAACGTCAGTGCAGAAAAATTGATTTGCATAAACTCAACTGGACTGCTGACAACAGTCAGTTAAAGAGCCAGTAGTAATCAGACCATAACAATAAATTCTGGAATAAGAAAGGGTTTTTCCGAAATAACACCTGCAGTATTTTAGCCACTCACAATAGTTGTATTTAGTCTCAGAACATTTAATAGACCAACATACTGAAATCATCATGTGCACTCCAGTGTGTAAGCAGTAAGAAGTAAATAGGATCCAAGCCATTTAAAACTTTAAAGCTGAAAATAGTATGTTAGAAAGTAGATTTTAAAATCAACCCTAAAAATACCAGGAAGCCAGTGTAAAGGCTTAAGAACAGGAGTAAAATGGCTATACTTTCTGTCTCTTGCAATGAAACTTGCAGTAGCATTTTTGGATGACTTGAAAGTAAACAAATAGGCTTCTCTGTATACTAAGAAAATATTTAGATTTTTCTATGCTGTATAACTAAAAACAAAACAGAATTTGAATATTGTGACAATGTGTGTGTTGCTGTCTAAATAAAGTTTGTACATTTTTGGAGCTCTACTTTACTTCTTTACATCCCAAAGTTGTGTATGCTAGGTTATGTGCAGTACTAGGGTGTTGTACTGTATTAGCAATTATGGATGTAATGAGAAGTCAAGCAAAATGACACCTTTCACTGGCTAACTAAAATGATTACTGTGTTTAAGCTTTCAAGGAAACTTAGGGCCATCCTTCAGGCAAGATGTAATAGAGACTGAGATTCCATGTGTTTATGTAGACACCAGGACAGATATAGCATTGGAAAACCTTTAAATGAGACATCTTAGATGTAAAAAATAAATACTGTATATACTCACGGATAAGTTCTCCCGCGGATAAGTCGGGACTTGATTTTACTGTATAATTTCTTGTATTTTATAATGTCGGTCATATAAGTCAAATGCGGAAAACTCAACGCTATTGGTACAAGGGTTTATGATTTGCTAATTCCCATCTGAGAGAGTAACCACGGAGCACATGGCCTTTTCTTCTATGTGTGTGTGGCAATGCGCTGTATCAGCGTGTGCTCCTAACCTCTCTCTCTCTCTCTCTCTCTCTCTCTATTGTGCCTACGTCACCACACGGTAATACCCGAACTATTCCGAAGCAACATTTGTACTGTTTTGTGTTTTTTGTATCTCACACCCTCATACACCTTTATCATAAGAGCATACCTTATCTACGATGGAGTGTTCGATCAGAAGAAAATATGAAGCTGGTTTTAAATTTAACATCGTTGAAGTAGCGAAAGAAATTGGTAACTGTGCTGCTGCAGCAAATTCGATGTGTCTGAGAAACTGATGTGAGATTGGTGGAGGCAAGAAGATGTAAAAAAAAAGTTAAGTGTCATATTTTTGAACAGGTGTTTAAGTCAAGGTCTGATTTTATGATGGATTTTTCAGGTTTCAAGACCCGACTTATACATGAGTATATACGGTAAACCTCTTCAGGCTAAGATTTATTTAGCAAGAGAGGAGAACAATGTACAGTCAAGATCTTGAAGATTCTGGTGAGTTTTTCATGCAATGTGGATCTGTAGTCAGGTTGTCTGTGTCAGTCCGAGAAATGTAAACAATCCTCATATCTAGCCAATAAACTCTCGTCTCTATTTAAACCATGTTTTAATGTGTTAAATTTTAGCATGAGTTTCACTTCCCATTCTTTTCTCTCTTGCTGTGTTCTGAAGTTGCCCATAAGCCCTGTGACTTTACAGTCCCTCTCACAGTGTCCATGGCTGTTGAAGTGGGCTGCTACAGGAACATCTCTGTTGCCATGCTTAATGTGTAACCTGTGTAAGTTCATTCTCTGGTGGAGTGTTTGTCCAGTTTCTCCCACATAGAGTGCAGTGTCGGGAAATTTCATACACAGAATTAGGGAGATCACATTAAATGATCTCCAGGAAAACGATCCCTTTATGCAATGTTCTAGTCAGCAGTGTGGTATAACTACACGATCTGTATCACAAATGTGAGCACAGGTTTTACGGCTTTTCTTTTGGCAGGACGATGTACCATCATCTGTTGGTTTACCCAGGGAGCTTCGGACAATTAGTTGCTGCAGGTTTGGTGGTTGTCTGTATGCCAGTCGGGGTGGTTCTGGGAATACATCTTTCAACGTTTCATCATTATTTAGTATTGGCTGAAGTTCTTTTATAATTTTTCGAAGTGCTTCAAGATGTGTATGTTAGGTTGTGTGCATAAATGGTCTCTGTTGATGGAATGGCACCCAATTCTGGGATGTTACCTGATTTGTGTCCTATGCTGTCAGGATATCCTCTGCCTCCTTTGACTAGATTAAGCAGGTTTAAGAATTGTATGCTGTGATAAAACAAAACAGAAATTCATAAATATTTGACCACTGAGAAAGGAAAAAAAAAATCAACTTCTGGCAGAAAGTTGCATTCTATACCCTAATTCAACCTCAGTTTTGCAATAAGCCAAATCATCCATCTATAAGTCAAGTACATTTAATTTGCTATGCAATACATATTAACTCAAGATATTAAAAGATCCATTCAGCCATTTGTGCTCTACGGCTTAAGCTGTTGAAAAGGGCAGGAGTCTCTTAAAATTGCTATAGAAGTAAAAATAAAAATATTATTCAAGAATGTTTTGTCTTGGTAGAGTAATATATGTATTGCTCTACTTTCCCCTATTGTATTATTAAGATGTAGCCTTTGTCAGAATGCCTCTAATCTCACAGACTTACCACTGTTTCTAAGGTATTGTACCTTATAACTTCTCCCCACCTTCCCTTCTATATCTATAACCTCAGGCAATTAGGTATAGTAAAAGACAAGCAAGGGTTAAGTTACAATTTAAACAATGTATTATTGATAATATTCATAAATAATAACAATATGCAAAGTACATTTGAATATTGGCAACCATACAACCTAATTAAATGGTGATGTGTAGTTTCAGGCGGCACACAGACTTGTAGTTACTTAAAAATGTCTCTAGTTAAAGCATCATTCAGCTTTCTTCAGAACAGGCTGCATTGCCTGCCTCAATATGGCTGCCGAGTTGTGCTCTCCATTGTGTTGTCTTCTTCAGTTCATGGTGTGATGGTCTTCATCAGTTTGGTAAGAGAGATATGCTTCTTCATGATCAGAGGTTAGTAAGAGAGAGAGAATGTGGTTGAACAAGACAGATTTTTAGATTCACTGTCCAACCCCTACAGCCAATAAGACATCATGGTATTTAAAAGCTTTTGATAGAAGCCAATTCCAAACAGACATACTTCAGACCAATGGGGCAAAGAAAATCTTAACACCTGCCATTCCCTAAAACCATATGTTAAGGTGCAGTTTGCCTTCCTTGCGTAGGTTGAAAGACTTTAGCAGAGAAACACTCGCCAAACTGGTTTAAGGCACATTAACCCCCCCTCCCCCCATCTCTGTCGTAAAATTCAAAGAGAACCATTCCTAAAGGGTTGGGGACACTCACTAATGTAACACTAAATTAAATTACTTTGCCTAAATTACAAATAAAGACATACAAAATATTTATCAAGTTATATGCAAAATCTTACATCACAACAAAGAATAAGTGTCATGAGATTTTTCTGTTTCTGCAAAAGGCACATCCATTATCACAATATTACCACTAAGTTTCATTCTTGAATATAATTTTTACTTCCATGCTCGCCATTCATCATAAAATGGGAAATCAGCAATCTAACCATTTTTTTACTTTTGTGGCATCCGAACTTTAATGTGTTGTTGGCAATGTAGGCACCTGTACTTAGGTGTCTTAAAAAAGAATGAAATGAATGTTAAAAGTGGATGGCTTGTTAAGTTATGGTATTTTTTTAGTTTAGTTTCCTCTGATAACACAGGCCTATAATGGAAAACCGTTTTCCAAAGTTTTCACAGATTCTTATGTTTTTTTGGGGCGCTGAATCCAAAAATGGCATCCTGTTTTTCCCATCACATGAGGTTCTCCCACAAATTGCCATATTCAACTTGGCTGTGATAACCATAACGACCCAAACTTTGAGGTCATTGTTGAAAATATGTTGACAAAATTAGTAGAACTGGGTTGTTCAATGAGCCTCAAGCTGCCTTCCTCCACTCTCATTTGGACTACTGCCCAGAGAACTTGAGTGCAGTGAGATATCAAAGGAGTGGCTTCAGGACAACTCTGTGAATGTCCTTGAGTGGCCCAGCCAGAGCCAAGACTTGAATCCGATTGAACATCTCTGGAGAGATCTTAAAATGGCTGTGCACCGATGCTTCCCATCCAACCTGATGGAGCTTGAGAGGTGCTGCAAAGAGGAATGGGCGAAACTGTCCAAGGATAGGTGTGCCAAGCTTGTGGCATCATATTCAAAAAGACCTGAGGCTGTAATTGCTGCCAAAGGAGCATCGACAAAGTATTGAGCAAAGGCTGTGAATACTTATGTACATGTGCTTTCTCAATTTTTTTATTTTTAATAAATTTGCAAAAACCTCAAGTAAACTTTTTTCACGTTGTCATTATGGGGTGTTGTGTGTAGAATTCTGAGGAAAAAAATGAATTTAATCCATTCTGGAATAAGGCTGTAACATAACAAAAGGTGGAAAAAGTGATGCGCTGTGAATACTTTCCGGATGCACTGTAGATAGATAGATAGATAGATAGATAGATAGATAGATAGATAGATAGATAGATAGATAGATAGATAGATAGATAGATAGATAGATAGATAGATAGATAGATAGATAGATAGATAGATAGAATTTAGTTGTCTCTAGGAAGACATTCAGCTTTTTACAGAAGCTCAATAAATAAATAAATGTTTTTGTATTATGACAAGCAACAAACCCATTCTCAAGTAGGTCCTACATACCAGAATGACTAATAAGTCAAGTCTAGTCAAGTCATATTTTATTTATACAGCACATTTCAAAACAGCAGAAGTTGACCAAAGTGATGAGATAGAAAACTTCTGACTTGGCCAAAGGTAAAAAGAGAAATCACATTAGCAGGCATATTGCTGTTGGTATAAAGGAGTCCCCATTACTTTTCTTGACACAGTTCTGCCGAATGATCTGTTGACTGAAAGTCCATAATGTTAGTGAGTTAGTGAGGATGTGCAGCATTGTTCATAATGGTCTTCGGTTTTGTCTTCATTCTCTGTTTCACTACTTTTTTTCTCACATCTATATCAAAGACACCATCCAAGAGTCTGACAAACTGTGATCTACCTGACAGATGATTCATAACCAAGAACACCATAGGCTCATCCACCTTCATATCTCTGAGCTTTCTCATTAACAGGGTTGGCTGGATGGTATTGAAGGCACTGGAAAAATATAATCCTCACAGGGAATTCACCTTGTGGAGCAGATAGATATTTACATCTTACCCTCCAGTCTTTGTGGGTTCAAATGGTCTTTCACAAGAGGACACATAATGCAGGAACAGACTTTCAAAGGTGCTCATAATGTTGTACGCACAGTAAATGCCACTGGCCTGTAGTCATTAAGTAAAGAGGCACCTAGCTTCTTTGGCACAAGAACAATCCCAGATGTTTTCCACAGCAGCGTCATTGTTGCAACTTGTGTGACTGACTGAACAGGTGACCAATGACACCACAAAGTTGTAAGTATAAAGAAAAGTTTTGTATTAATAAGCAATAGATTTTTTTTTGGACTTTTTCTCCAATGCTTTTCCTTCTGTCAATTTCCCTATTTAGAAAATGGCCTGTGAAATGAAGTGACAAACTCAGTTACTAGACGGCTGTGATGACTGCAGTTTATTATTCCAGATAGCGTTCTTCATCATATGCCAGTCATTGCTGCTGAAGCGACAACATTTTTGTCGTAATTTTAACACACTCTTAATTACTTCTTTTTTTCCTAATTAGCTGCCAATTCATAATTAGATTTAAATGACAAGGAAAACATTGACTAAACAGTTGTGCTTGTGTTTATGATAAAGTGTCCGTTTTATCCATCCATCCATTTTTGAAACCTGCTTATCCAGGAAAGCTATCATCATTATTATCATTATAGATACTTTATTTGTCCCCTATGCGAAATTAGAACTTTACAGAAGCTCCAGAAACAGAAATATATAAATAATATATAAATAATTAACTAAACAAAAACCCCCTGAACACACATAAGAACTTCTGGATTGGATTTTGAAGAACGGCTGCAATCAATAACTGGGCAATAGGTGGCAATAAAATGGTCAGACCTGTCCAGGTGTTCATTTGAAGGCATTGCAGCAAATCCAGCTTGTTGTGTCCAAATAAGGAACATGCCATTAGACGCTGGTTCAGAATTACTCATTGTTCTGTTGTCGAGTTTAAAAATGAACATCAACAGGATGCTGCAGTAACATGGACATATTCAGTCAGTTTTTCCAAGTCTGGATCACACTTATCAGCTTTAATTGTAATATGCTCGCATCAAGCAACATCAAGCACAAGGCAGGAACAACCCCTGGACAGGACACCAGTCCATAGCGTTGTGAAGGCACACACATCAGAGACCAGTTTGGTATCATCAGTTAAAGTTAATCTGCATGAAGACCAGAGCACTCAGAGGAAACCCTCACAGACACGGGGAGAAAATGCAAACACCATACTTGGAGCAACCAGGACTTGGAGACCCTAGTCTCCTTGCTGCAAGGCAGTAAAAACATTACTACTATGCCACCAATATCTGTTTAAATTATGTAAAATATGGTGAAGAAGTGTAAAGTTATACCAAGTGAAGCCCAACACTACCTCCTAGTAATGGACATCAGATAGAAATTGGGTAGCTCCTGAACTAGCATAGTGAGATCAACTGAGCCACTAATCAAGTGGAGAATGTAGCAATGGAAGGAAAAGGCTCAACAGGTCAACCATTAAGTCTGTAAAATGCCTTAAGTTAACTGAGATAAGTCAACTGGTTACCGCAATATGTGTTTGCAATGGACAGGTGTCCCTATATGCTGCTAGGTAGGCCCCAGCTTCCCAGTAAACCTGTAACAAAATAATAACAGTAGGAACATTGATGGTCGAATAATCCTATGTGCCATCAGAAACTGAGCATCTCTTGATAAAGATAGTTTCTTATTAAATATCTGTATGTTGTCAGTGGTGTGGACTCAGATGTCATTTTAAAAGTACAAAGTGTAAGGTGAGAACTGTATTGGGTAGACTGGTTCTTTAATTAAACTGAAAACCCTTAAGAGTGGGCCTGTTAACAAACAACAATTAAAATAAACGTCTGTGGGCGTTCACATTACTTGCATGAAGAAAATGTATCCTCACTTAAGCCCACACAGAGCTCACTTCACAAGATCACAATCTGTACATTCTGAAGCTATGGTGTGAAGTTTTCATGTAACCCCATCCTGTGGGATTTAGCTAACTGTTAAGTGGACAGATACACAGTACAGTTAATGTTGTATAATTTCCACATTAGCAGAGGCACATTTTTTGTAAATTATGCAGAATTAATTTTCATTCAGCGTATATTTTATATACAGCATGTCATCCTCTGATTCTTCATTGTGCTCCATTGCAGAAATGTGATTTCCAGTTTTCTGATTATTTGCTGGCAGCGGTCAATGTATGGATTGAAGCTGTCTTTCAGCATCTCATTCTCGGTTTGCCTTTCAAACTAAAAGTCATTTATGAACGTCAACTTTAACTCTGTTTTCTTAATGACAATTCAAGCTTTCCCTAACTCATCCAGTAAACTGTCCTTGCCTGAATGTCTAAATTGGTCATGCCAATGGAAATCTAGCTGCGGTCCATCAACTGTATGCCAAAGGGTAATCGTAGCCATGAAGACACCACTATTAGTACAGATTAATTCTAATTCGCTACCCTGGGGTGGGCTTCATTTTTTCAGAGTACTCCAGTTTTCCTCCAACTTCGCAAAAATGTGCCTGTTTAAGTGAACTGGAAACTTTAAACTTACCTAATGCAAATGAGTGTGCCATGCTATTAAATGGCATTCCACCAAGGGGTATCTCTTATTTTATGCCTAGTACAGTAAATCATCGTCTTTGCTGACGATGCTGTGATCTTCACGGAGTAAATGGAGGCTCTGATCGGGGCGCTTGAGAGACTGAGCGAGGAGTCTGAATGTTCTGGATAAAAACCAAGACCAAGGCCTTTAATGACCTCTTGGGTACAGCCATCAGCAGTGTGTCTGTCTGCGGAGAGAGTGTCGACCTCATCGAGAGGTTTTGCTTACCTTGGCAGTGACATTCATGTCTCTGGTGACTCTTCCTATGAAGTCAGTAGACGGATTGGGAGAGCAATGGGGGGTCATGAGGTCGCTGGAAAGGGGTGTGTGGCGCTCCCGATATCTATGCAAAAGGATGAAGGTCCAAGTCTTTAGAGTCCTGGTGCTTCTTGTCTTGCTATATGGTTGCGAGATATGGATGCTATCCAGTGACCTGAGATGAAGACTGGACTCCTTCAGTACTGTGTCTCTCTGGAAAATCCTTGGGTACCGTTGGTTTGACTTTGTGTCGAATGAGTGGGTGCTTATGCAGTCCCGAATGAGGCACATTACCTGCATTGTGAGGGAGCGTCAGTTACAGCACTACGGCCATGTGGCGCATTTCCCCGAGGGTGATCCGGCTCGTAAGATCCTCATTGTTGGGGACCCGAGTGGCTGGACCAGGCCAAGGGGTTGCCCACATACACCTGGCTGTGGCAGATAGAGGGTCATTTCCAGAGGGTGGGACTGGACCGCGTGTCTGCCTGGGGGGTTGCCAATCAGGATCCCGAGTTATTTCGCCATGTAGTGGGTGCGGCAACGCACTGTACCAGTGCATGCTCTCCTACTTGACTTGACTTGACAGTAAATACATGGATAGATGAAATTTTAGTAGAATTTTTTCCCTTTTAACTGCCATGGATGTAGTGAGAAGTCAAACAAAATGACACCTTTTATTGGCTAACGACAAAGATTACAATATGCAAGCTTTCGAGGCAACTCGGGCCCCTTTTTCAGGCAAGATGGGCCTGAGTTGCCTCGAAAGCTTGCATATTGTAATCTTTTTAGTTAGCCAATAAAAAATGTCATTTTGCTTGACTTCTCACTACATTCATAATGGCTAATACGGTATAACACCCTAGTACTACTCCCATGGGCTGAAACTTTTCTGTTGTTCAGTAACCTACATTTACATTTATTTATTTAGCAGATGCTTTTATCCAAATTTAATTACAAAAGTGGCCAAGTTAAGTGAATAAACATCAGCCTAGGAAACTGTTTGCAAACAAGTGTCTTCAGATGCTTCTTAAACGCAGTGAGAGAGTCTAAATTTTGAGTGGATGTGTGCAGCTCTTTCTACCAGCTAGGTGCTACACATAAAAAGAGTCTGAATTGAGATTTGATGCCACAAAGAGGTGGCATCACTAAATGCTGATCACCAGTACACTTGATTGGTTTTGAGAAAGACTATAGGACTTCACAAGCATCTCCATATTGGTATATGCTGATCTACTGACTACCCTGTAGGCAACCATCAAGTATTTGAACTTATCATGTGCTGCTCCAGGAAGCAAACGTAGTGATCTGAAAAGATGAGTGACATGTGCCCACCATTGCTTGCTGAATACCAGACGTAATGCTGTTTTGCCTTGGTCACATGTGCCAGTACTCCTGACAGCAGAGAGGTGCAGTAGTCCAGACAAGAAAAAACCAGAGCCTGGACCAGGGAGTTGTACTGTGTACTTTGTCAGATACAGTCTGATCGTGCAGATGTTGTAAAGAGTGAATCTGCAAGACCAAGAGACTTCTGCAGCATGGTCATTGAAGGACACCTGGTCATCGATCACCATCCCAAAGTTGTGTACAGACATAGACGGATTTTAGTGATAATGAGCCAAACTGAACAGAGTGCTAAGCTGGAATAACAGAAACATCCACCTTTGCCAAGTTGACTTGGAGATGTTTTTTCTTCATCCAGGTAGCAATATCAGTGAGATATGCACATATTCTACCTGATACCATGTAGTCCTCTGGACGTTACAAGAAGTTCGGCTACATATACAAGAAACCATGGGAAAGAATGATGAGGCCTAGTCAAGAGGTGTATAGAGAGAACAGGAGAGAACAGATGGAAGACGTCACCACCTGTTCCTGTTTTCACATCTGCAATGAGAACACTGTACTCCCGAACCTGGTCTTGTCACTGGCTTCATTCGTCTTTGTACTATTTGCAGTGTAAGCCGACATTAATCAAAGTTACTTCTCATATGTGAGGGGTATCGTCTTTTATGTTATATCTTTATAGATTTGGGTTAAGTAACACCCAATGAGTTCACAAAAGAACTCATTCCCAAGGAACAAGCTACCCCCTGCAGGACCCAGGGCCTAGCACCGATGATTGTGGCACACTTGTTCTTGCCTGGTGCACCACAGGACAAACAGTAGGATCTGCCCAAAAATAGGACTCAAACCACCAGAGGGAAGCCCCAGTGATGCCAAGTTCAGAGAAGGTTGCAAAGAGGATCTGGTGGTTGACCATGTCAAAGGCCAAAGAGAGATCTAGCAGGATGAGGACCAATGATATGTTGGTAGCACTAGCCAGCCATAATGTGTTGACAAGAGAAAGTACAGTCGTCTCGGTGGAATGGGCCCTCTTGTAGCCTGACTCATTAGGATCAAGCACTCTGTTCTCTAGAAGAAAGCAAGAGACTTGTTTAGAGAGAGCATGTCCCAGTGTTTTTGGATAGAAAGGAGAGGAGAGAGACTGGTCTGTTCTTACCTACTTGAGATGGGTTGAGTGTGGTACTCAATATCGGTATGGCCATCTTTGCATTATTCTTTTCGCTTTGTAATTTAATTCTACTTATTTAGCTGGTTGCTTTGTTGTTAGAGTGTTGTGTGGTGATTAATGCTTTCTATGTTTGTCACAGCTGTTGTTGGGGACACGGACGTTGCTGCTTTGCTTATGAGAATGCATGCAGTTCCTGCAATATTATTGCTGGAATCTTATTTAAGAGCACGCTTGTCTGAACTTTGCTGAAATAGACACCCAATTAAATCAAGACTCAGTGAAAAGACTTTGGAGCATCTTGTTCTTGAAGTTTTGTTTTGCACCTCTGTAATCTGATAAAGTGTTTACTAGCTCACTTTATTTTCTGACAGCAATTGTGCCTAGTGTCTTAAGCATAATCTCAAGCACTCACAACGCATTTGCCTAGTCTCTGTAAATGAATAATTGGAAATGAAAGTGACATACAGAGGCTATTCTGCTTTTACTGTCCCATACTTCTCATAAATGATTTGCACAGCATGCTAGTAAAGCTCATTATATACCAGCTATTTATTGCTAATTAGCTCCAGCACATGACTGTGGCTTCCACTAGCTCAATACTCATTTCTGAAAGTCCTCAGTACTGTTGCCTCTGCATCTGCCATTTTTGAGCTCTGGTCTGTGTTTTTCAATACACTTTGCTTTGTCTTTCAATTCTTATTTTTGATTTACATGTGCATTAACCATCATTTGTACTGAGGGGTCTCTTTTAAATCTAGACACCAATGTCTCTAATATGGGTCCATAGCTGAAGCAAATGTGCATTTGGTTGGAAGGTTAAAATGACCATCTCATTAGAACAGTCCACCTAATGCTATCAAATGGCTCTTCTAAGGAAATCATCTCTACTAAGTAACAACGTACTGCTCGGTGTGCAGTTTGCTAAAACAAAGGTCATTTTGAGATTTATGGGTAACAAGGATTCGAATTTCATCCACACCTCTAGTAAACTTGCTCCATGTGTTGTAGTCAGTATCAAAAATATCACTGGATATTGAAGATGTTGCTTCCTCAACACTTTTCAATGTATTTTATTTAATTTGACATGCTGATCACGAAAGGTATCTTTATTTTTTCCTATCATGTACCATTTTATTTAAATTGCTTGTTTTCGTGATTTCCTCTAATATTATAAATATACATATACAGTACAATTACTATATTACATTAAAAAAGCTGGATGCTCTGTAAGCATTTGGTTCCAGGGAAGAAAAATGTAGCACATACACCACTTGTCAACCCAACAAAGATGTTTTTGTCTCCTGTTCATGTAAAACTTAGATTGATGAAAAATTCTGAGAAAGCAATGAACAAAGAATGTGAAGGATTTTGAAATTTGAAAAAAGACGTTACTAAGAATATGTGTTGGCAAGATTAAAGAAGGATATTTTTGTTTATCCATAAATCCAATGACAAGCGGGTCGGAAATCTGCCAGATCTCTGTCTTGTCAACTACAGAACACCAGGGCCCTCTTAACGCATGGGCACGCTGGGCAGTTGCCCAGGGGCTCCACAAGCATAGGGGCCCCATGCTAATCTATGAATGTTGTGACTTGCTGTCAATAAATAAATACTATACTATACTAAACTATAAATATTTGTTATTGTGTTACAAGAGGACATTGGCATTCGCCTCTGATTTAGTATCACGGTCACCTTATCAATACTATTTCAGACAACTTCAAACTAGAGCATGTTACTAGACAAGGATGCCCCTTGTCACCACTGCTTTTTGCAATAGCCATAGAGCCACTGGCAGTTCACTGTCAAAATGCTTATGAGATAAAGGGGATTATCAGAAAAGGACTTGAAGAGTACATTGGGAAAAGGATCTCTCACTCAACATTTCGGAAAAGGAATGGAAGGCAGCAATGCACAGAATTCACTCAAGCTCCTTATGTCCAAAGCATACAATTGTTCAACTTAAAATCATTTATCGAGCACATCTGTTTCGTTTAAAATTGTCCAAAATGTTTCCAGGGCAAGATCCAACCTGCGAACGTTGCAATCAAGTTTTGGCCTCATTGGACCACATGTTGTGGGCCTGCACCAAATTAACATCATTCTGGACCAAAATCTTTAAATGCCCTTCAGACAACCTTGGTGTCAAAACTCCTCCTAATCCACTAACAGCTGTGTTTGGTGGACTCCCAGATGGTCTTAAAATGGAGAACGACAAACAAACTGTAATTGCCTTTACTTCACTATTGGCACGTAGACTTACCTTGTTCAAATGGAAGAGTCCTAACTCTCCTCTCTTAAGTCAGTGGGTAACTGATGGATGTTATATACTACTTGAAATTGGAAAAAATTACATAATTATTTAGAGGATCTGTGCAAAACTTTTTTAAAATCTGGCAGGATCTAATTAATAATATTTTAGACTAAGCATTTAAATTGAGGAAGTGGATTCTCGTCCCCTTTTTATTTTTATTTATTTACTTACTTATCTTTTCTACAATTCAAGTTTCACTATGTTGGCGTAGCTCTCTTTCTGATGGGAGGGGGGATCACTAACTAAATCATGAAGTGCAACGGGTCACTAAAAGTTTGTTTTCTGTGTTCACAACTGGATTTTTTCTCTGCTAAACTTGGTGCACTCATTGATGAACGTGGTGAAAAGTTTCACAGGGACATTGCAATCATGTTTGATACTAAAATGAGCTCCAGAAGTTGAGTAAATAATAACAATAATAAAAACTCTTAATAGAATTAATGTAATTAAACACACTAAATTAAATAAAAGTTAATTTACTGTTTCTCTAAATTTCTATGTGATATAATTTAAGGTTGATTCTATCTTTGTTCAGCCTGGTGCTATCTATCATAATCACTTTAAATGTTTTAAGCAGAAAAACTTCTGAGTAATGTATTTTCTAGCATTTCCTTGAAAATAATTGTTGAGCAGCTCTTGTTTTATAGTTTTTCTGTGTTTTTGCCGTAGAACAGTCATTTCCCCTTTTCCCCACATTTTCCCCCTTTATTACATTAAATACATCTGTTCATCCTGGTATTATCCATTACCTTAGGATGGAAAAGGTTTAGCTTCTTTGAGCCTCCTCAGTGCTCACTGCTAGACCTTTTTGTAAGTGTAAAACCTCAAATTTATTTCCATTAAACCTTATCTGCCAAAGTTAAACTAAATATGAACTCTTCTTGTGTCTATCTTTAGAGATTTAACCTATTCCTGTGTACCTTGTATTCCACTTAATTTAGTACTGTTTCCAAATTTAAACACATCATTTGCTGCATATTTATCTGGATTGTTTATTGAAATTGAACAGAATAGCAGCTTTAGCACTGATCCCTAAATCTATCCACTTTTAACTCCCACAGACTCTGAAAAATACCTTTGCACAATACTACTTTTGCTCTCACTTCAGTTGTCTAGTGTTCTGTAGCTGGAATTGAATGTCTCACTCTAGTCACAGGTATCATCAAAAGGTTTTTAAAAATCAAAGTAGAAAATTGTATTCACTCTCTGTCTATAAAATTTCATTTTTAATGCAGCTCCTTACTGATCAAAGGCTTTGAGTGGGCACACAAATGGCATACATCATTTCCATATGTGAGCCCACCAACGAAATTAAACACACAGAAACAGAGCAGCTTCCATTTGATTAACATAAGCAACACATGGCAATATAAAGTTCATTAACTTTTTAATTGTGAAATGGACAGTTGACAATGGAGGAGAGGAGAGGAAAGCAAACACTCCAGTCAACAGCATTAGTGATGAAAATAAACCTCCGGGAAGTCCATGATGATTATAACAGTCTAAATCAGACAAAGTTACAGTTCTGATGACCTAGGCCAGCTGGCTGCTATCTCCCTCCTGGGCATTCTACAAAATCATAACTACATTCTAGACAATTTAAAAACAGCATTAAATCCTTTCATCTGTTCTTTCATCTGGAATGGTTCTGCTCATTCTTCACACTTTTATAGTACAAAGATGAAAAGCAAGGCCGACCAAATTAACATTTTATAGATACAGTAGATCAACTGAATTTCAGATGATATCTTTATATGCAGCTTATGTTTTCAAATATTTCAAAATAATTTCTTTTACATTTTAAGATATGTGCGTATCTCAAATGCATATATATATATATATATATATATATATATATATATATATATATATATATATATATATACACATACACACACACAGTACTGTGCAAAAGTTTTAGGCAGGTGTGAAAAAATGCTGTAAACAAAGAATGCTTTAAAAAATGGAAGTGTTAATCATTTATTTTCATCAATCAACAAAATGCAGTGAATGAACAAAAGAGAAATCTAAATCAAATCAATATTTGGTGTGACCACCCTTTGCCTTCAAAACAGCATCAATTCTTCTAGGTACACTTGCACACAGTTTTTGAAGGAACTCGGCTGGTAGGTTGTTCCAAACATCTTGGAGAACTAACCACATATCTTCTGTGGATGTCGGCTTCCTCACATCCTTCTGTCTCTTCATGTAATCCCAGACACACTCGATGATGTTGAGATCAGGGCTCTGTGGGGGCCATACCATCACTTCCAGGACTTCTTGTTCTTCTTTACGCTGAAGATAGTTCTTAATGACTTTGGCTGTATGTTTGAGGTCATTGTCCTGCTGCAGAATAAATTTGGGGCCAATCATATGCCTCCCTGATGGTATTGCATGATGGATAAGTATCTGCCTGTATTTCTCAGCATTAAGAACACCATTAATCCTGACCAAATCTCCAACTCCATTTGCAGAAATTCAGCCCAAAACGTTCAAGGAACCTCCACCATGCTTCACTGTTGACTGCAGACACTCATTATTGTACCACTCTCTCCAGCCCTTCGATGAACAAACTGCCTTCTGCTACAGCCAAATATTTCAAATTTTGACTCATCAGTCCAGGGCACCTGCTGCCATTTTTCTGCACCCCAGTTCCTATGTTTTCGTGCGTACTTGAGTTGCTTGGCCTTGTTTCCACGTCGGAGGTATGGCTTTTTGGCTGCAACTCTTCCATGAAGACCACTTCTGGCCAGACTTCTCCGGACAGTAGATGGGTGTACCTGGGTCCCACTGGTTTCTGCCAGTTCTAAGCTGATGGTACTGCAGGACATCTTCCGATTTCAATGGGTAATAAGCTTGAGGTGTCTTTCATCTGCTGCACTAAGTTTCTTTGGCCGACCACTGCATCTACGATCCTCAACGTTGCCCGTTTCTTTGTTCTTCTTCAAATGAGCATGAACAGCACATCTTGAAACCCCAGTCTGCTTTGAAATCTTTGTCTGGGAGAGACCTTGCTGATGCAGCATAACTACCTTGTGTCTTGTTGCTGTGCTCAATCTTGCCATGACATGAAACTGTCTTCCACAACCTCACCTTGGTAGCAGAGTTTGGCTGTTCCTCACCCAGTTTTAAGCCTCCTACACAGCTGTTTCTGTTTCAGTTAATGACTGTGTTTCAACCTACGTGTGACATTGATGATCATTAGCACCTGTTTGGTAGAATTGGTTGATCAAACACCTGACTAGAATCCTACAAAGTCCCTGACTTTGTGCAAGTGGACCTATAAGAATTGATGCTGGCTTGAAGGCAAAAGTTAGGAACACCAAATATTGATTTGATTTAGATTTTTCTTTTGTTCACTCACTTTGCAGTTTGTAAATTGATAACAATAAACAATCATTATTTATATTTCTGAAAGCATTCTTTGTTTACAGTGTTTTTTTACACCTGCCTAAAACTTTTGCACAGTACTATATATATATATATATATATATATATATATATATATATATATATATATATATATATATATATATATAGTATATTTCTTTGCATTTCAATATAAAAACATTTTCAGATATTTCTAATTAAGCTTGTGTGTATTTTTAGATATATAAAGTTCATTTCTTGCCTGAAGAAGGGGCCTGAGTTGCCTCGAAAGCTTGCATATTGTAATCTTTTTAGTTAGCCAATAAAAGGTGTCATTTTGCTTGCCTTTTCTCAACATTCATAATGGCTAACACGGTACAACACCCTAGTACTATAAAGTTCATTTCGAAATATGTAAAAATCGCTTTCTGTAATATTTCTTATTCTTTCAGTGGGACCTCCCATCCGTCTTAAGAATTATCTAAAAAAATTTTAAAGATATTTCTCAGAATGAACTGAAATTTATTTTGCGATATCTAGAAACCCATTTGAGATATATTTCATTGTATTTTAGATAGCTGAAAGTAATATTTCAATATCTTGAAATACACTAGAATACAAACAAGTTTTAAGATAAGAGGATATCTAAAATTTAAGCATCTCAGATATGAGATATGGGAAGATACCTGAAATGCATTTTAAGATATCGTGATTATATTTTGAAATGGCTTGAAGTAGCATTAAGATCTTTCTGAGTTATCTCAAATGCTTTTTCTGATAGAGTATCTTAAAATAACTTCCTGTGAATTTCCACATACTGCATTTCTCAAAAGCATTTCAAAATATATCAAAGTACCTTCTTGTGGAATTCAAGATAATCTCAAACTAGTTTCAAGTTATCTTAAAAATGACTGCAATTGAAAAATAGGCAATTTCATAGAAAGTTATTTTGAGAAATTTGGAATTACATTTAGATATTTCAAAATGCAGACAGAATTATTGTAAGATATCCTGAAATGTATTTGACATATTTGAGAATACCTTTCAAACCTTATCAGATACTGTATCTATGACTGATTTCAAAACTTCTTTGTTACAATTTCTAAATTTTTGCCAGTTTTTAAACATTTGTTTTAAATTTAATTCCCCTATTTTGAGGCACTGATTGCAATTTTTACATTTATTTCACTTTTTAATTATTGAAAATTATTTTGCATCTTTTCTGTTGCTATTTTCTTTTTTCAGTGATTCCGGCGTTTTGGGTCACCGTAATCATAACATTGGTTACTACAGATTACATTTTTGAAATCATTAGAGCAACATTATAAAAATAAACATGCTGGATTCTACCTTATCCAAGTTTATGGATATTCTAAGAAAAATCTGAGTGTTTGTTAACTAGTCAGTCAGTCAGTCATTATCCAACCCGCTATATCCTAACACAGGGTCACGGGAGCCAATCCCAGACAGCACTGGGCACAAGGCAGGAACAAATCCCAGGCAGGGCCCCAGCCCACTGCATGGCACACACACACACAAGCCCACACACCAAGCACACACTAGGGACAGTTTAGGACCGCCAATGCACCTAACCTGCATGTCTTTGGATTGTGGGAGAAAACTCACGCAGACACGGGGAGAACATGCAAACTCCACACAGGGAGGACCCAGGAAGTGAACCCAGGTCTCCTAACTGCGAGGCAGCAGCGCCACTGCACCACCGTGCTGCCTTTTGTTAACTAGTGTTCTTTAAAATTCATGACTTTTGTTCTGAATTAAGACTGCGATTTATTGGGATGATGTTTAGTTTTGAAGATCTAGAGGACTGATTTTTGGTTACAAACTCCTGGAGTGCTCAACGTTTCCTCTCCTGGGGCATCATTCATAAAGCTTGTGGACGCACAGAAAAAGAGGATCTAAACTCGTATATACAACTTAATATGTGCATATGCAACTTTCCACATAAATGTCAGAATTTACAAAAGAAAACTTGACAGGGAAACATGCGTATACTTATGGTAACTGTGACCCGTGCATACCCAACATTTTAGAGAAATTGGAAAGTGATACAAACATAATAATTCGTATCACCAAGCCATTATTATTACTGTTTGTGCATTGATATGACAAACGTTTTACTCCTCAGAAGTGATGAATATGGTGTACAGACAGTAGTTTAGTTCCCTTCCCATTGTACACTTGCATTGATTAACTTTTTTTTTATCTTTTTTTATTTTTTTTTTTGCCAGTTTTTCAATTGTTTGACGCTGAAACGAGAAGCCTCAGTATTGGTTACCTGTTGTCACTTCTCATTGAACTGGCCTACTGGTCAGGAATATCTCAGCCAAGCTTCACTTCATCGTGCCAAATGTGCTGGAAGCCATTAACTGACCGGTGGGGCACTACATCCAGTTTTCGTGTCGTGTGGGTTCACATACATGAAACATAACATATTTTTGTCAACATAGAAAGACAATTTGCAGCAGTGTCTGGTTCTCCCAACGTAATTGTAGCAATTTACTACACTCATATTGCAATAAGAGAACCTAGCAATCTATCTATCTATCTATCTAGCAAGAATGCAGCTGCTTTTGTTAACCATAAGCTGTTACTTTCCATTAATGCACAAGTCATCTGTGATGTCAAGATGTGGCTGAGAAACGTGGTGTCTTCATGGTCAGGGTAAGCCCCATGACTCATTTATTTTGACAGATGCGATGGTGTTGTACGTGGTGGCTGGCTTGTTGGTGAGGTAACTGGCTGAACCCTCAATTTTTTTGAGGCTCCTTTTTAATGTTAATTTGATCTGATTGTGACTGTTCTCAAACATGTCTGTACTGGGTAAACATTTTTTTATTGTGTTTGTTGTAATGAATGTCGCTGCTTTGGTAAGCAAATCTCTTGCTGAGGTCGACATTCCCTCCTCAGACAGACACACTACTGATGGCTGTGCCCAAGAGGTTGCTAAAGGCCTGTTGAGGACCTGAGCGGCTGGACCAGGCCATGGGGATGCCCACGTATCTCCTGGATGCTGAAGATATAGGGTCATTACTGGAGGGTGGGATCCTGAGCTGTAGTAGTGCATGCTCCCCAACCTAACCTAACCTGTTTGTTGTAATTGCTCCTGTATTGTATTACACAATAAGACAAATGGCCAATAATGATCAGCTCCAGCACAATCTCTTTTTGTATATCCTGAGTCAACATTGAGCCTTAAGAGTTTCCCTAGTTGGTAACGAAAACTGGAAAAATAAAATTTTGATCCTTGCGTAGGTAGGGAATTTACCATAGAATACTCTTCTTTTTATTATTCATCTATGTATGTACATAGTGGTGATATGTTGGGATAGTTCACAGATACAGGAGACTTTGTATGAAGCACTGACCACTATTCAAACCCCACCTTATTCAGTTTTCTATGTAGAGGTTGTATGCTCACCCCTTATATGCCTGGTTTCTTCTGCAAGTACTCCAGTTTTTCTTTCATATCTCAGAAACATGTGTCGTATATAAGACAGAGACATTGAATTGCCCACCACTGTGTGTGCATCTCCACATAGTGGGCTTTCTCAGACCCAGCAACAGTTCATGCTTGACTCTGATGCTCCAAATTGGCCCAATTTAAATAACCCTGAGGTTGAGACTACCCTGTGCCTGACATTATTGGGATTGGCTCTGTGCCTTCATCACTTCATAATTGGATTAAGTGAGTTCACTAAGTGGATAGATGAATTGGTAAGTAGAAATTTGATCATGCCATTTTATTGAAGCAGAAGAATGTTACTCTTTGTCTCGAGTTGAAGTGCATTCTGGTATTCATCCCTAACCTTTCATTAGTAGTAATTAAGCCGGTCTGGTAATGCATTCAGATTAATAGATTTGATATGTGTTCACCATCATCTACAATAAGTAATTCTAAAATACTCTTCAGTTGCTCTTGACAACATAATACAGTCCTGCAGAAGTAGCCAGTGTTTATAATTAATTAACTTATGAAGTACTTAATAGCCTGGCTGGAATTAAACCCTTCATGCACTGAAACCACTGAGGACAGTAGCTGTGCATCTGTAACAGGCTCAAATGAGCAACCTCAGCCATTATGAAGCTGACATCATCTTTACTAAGGATTTCAGTGTACAAAGGTTACTGAGCAAGGGGACTGGTCTTTCAGCCTTGACAATTTTAACTTTCAAGTACAAGGAATGCTAGGACTGACAAAGCCAGATCACTGATAGAGTCTAGTATACTTCCTGTTAGTTTATTAAAGCTTCACGTGATACAGTTTACACATATTTTACTGACTATTCTGTATGCTCAGAAGACTTTGCACGACTAGTATAGTATATGTGCTATGAGGAGTCCTGACTAGAGAGAGGCAGCTATCCTCTTAATGACAGAAGATGGAATCCTGCTTTGCAGTTTGTGCCACTACAGAAACAAATGCTTATTCATACTCAGTGTCTTCAAACTCACATCACAATAGTTTATTCTAATCCCCAACTCCTGACTCCTTAAGGGATGGTTCTATCAACAGACATTTTGTGTAGAACAATTGCTTCCATTTTTTCACCTATGACACAATTGTGACCATCCCAAATATGAATTGAGGCACAAACCAAACAGGGATAGGAGTTATAATGCAAAGGAAGGGTGGGAAAGGGGGATATGAGATGCCATGAACTACTTCAAACATGCCTTTTTTGCACATTGAATGACCAATAAACACTCAGACTTATTTTTAGAACTGGTATTGTAATGCAGCTATGTGTGCAACTCATCTTGAGTACAAAATAAAGTCCTATCAGTATCTCTTGTGAGGGGTACCCATCCACCAACAAGTTGTCAGGAATAAAGATACTGCCAGGATAGCACAGCACCTTCTGGAGAGATGCATTGTGCACATCAGCATGGGAATGTAGGGGCTACAAGGAAGCAGTATGCTCTGTATGTCTGCTGCATGCATATGGCAACAGAACCAGAATGAAACAGCAATTGTTATGACCTGAGTATGTAATGTTCCCATAGGCATTTAAGCCAGCTACAGTGCTAGCAAGAATGTCTGCAGGAGAAATGATGGTCTCAGAAGTGTATGTATGGGCCCGCACTGCTCCTTTTGAAACATTAGACTGCTGGGAAGCTGTCTTCAAGGAACGTCTCCTTAAGTGCAGAGGTATAGAACACCAGGGGCATCTAGAAGAAGTTTGTAGAACATGATGACAGCCGCTAGTGGCCCTCAAAATAATTTGGGAAAATTTAGTAGAAATGACTCTGGGATACGGTTTAAGTCTGCCTGACAGCACAAAGTCTAATGAGATGGTTGGGGGTTTGGGGGGCAGGAAATGAATACTTAATAGGGGGATGAAGAGTGGCCAGGATCTGGAGATAGATAGATAGATAGATAGATAGATAGATAGATAGATAGATAGATAGATAGATAGATAGATAGATAGATAGATAGATAGATAGATAGATAGATAGATAGATAGATGGGGGCGCTGTCGTCCCCTTGAACCCTCTGATCAGATGCCAGACACTAGATAAAAGTCCAATTCTTATTTTTATTATGACAATAAAGTGGACAAAGCACCCTCCACTCCACTATACTCATAAACACAATACAATTACAATAATCAATAAACAATCCTCCACTCCCAGACGCGTTGCCACCCTTCCTCCCGACTCAGCTCGTCCGTCTGGGATTTCTCACAGCCCTTTATTGTTCATGACCCGGAAGTGCTTCTGATCCTTTAGTATATGTGATTACCCAGCACTTCCGGGTCAGATGAAAACTCTTCTTCTTGATCCCAGAAGTACATAATTTCCTCTGTCGCTGTGACTAAGACGTACTTCCAGGTTATAGGGCAAATAACAGTCCCTGGGCCTCCCTGCAGTGACTCCTGGCGGTCCCCATGGTATCCAGCAGGGATGTGCATTAAAACTCCATTGTCCATGATTCCCTGCTGGCATTCAGGGCACCTCCATGCTTCAAGGAGGGCTCCATCTGACGGCCTGGGGGTGTATTGGCCGGGATGAATGGCCGGCCATATCTCACAATAGATAGATAGATAGATAGATAGATAGATAGATAGATAGATAGATAGATAGATAGATAGATAGATAGATGTAATCTAAGATATATATATAGATAGATATCCATCTGTCTATCTTATATTAGATCTATCTATCTATCTATCTATCTATCTATCTATCTATCTATCTATCTATCTATCTATCTATCTATCTATATTATATGTTTTATAAGTATTTTATTTATTGCTTTGCACCCTCCCCCACCATAACCTATCATCTGTGGGGGAGGAGCGAAAGCTTTAGATTTGTCAAAAATTTTGATCTCCAGTTTTCGATGGATCTTGACGTTTTAGGGTCCCCCTGATACCAAAGACATTGATATCTCGATAATGGGTGGGTGTGCATTTGTGTGTCAGTTTCCTGAGGACGGTGTAGAGCTAAATCAGGTGGACAGAATAATACCAAACTCAAAACTTAAGCCTGTTATGAGATGACAATGTGATGATTAGTTTTTGAGCCAAATCGTGCAAGAGAAAGAGGCACTCTAGAGGAACCCACAAATAACGTAATTCTGCAATTAATTATGAATTCTTCTTGTCAATTGCGATTGTGATGACCTATTTTTTGATCAGAAAGATCAGCATCAGAGTCGTAAATAATTACTGAAATGTTATAGAATTGTTTGGGTAACTTGGTTCCTAGGGTGCAAAGTCTACGGTACTGATGCTGACATCTGAATTGTTATTGGTATTATTGTGTATTATAAGTTTGCTTGCTTTAAAGCTGGTGAGTGCAAAAAAAAGAAAAAACTTTAACTAACACTTAGTCCTTTAATTAAAATCATAGATTGTAAAAAAAACAGCACCAAGTCATCATTATTTCAACATTATCAAATTACACTTAAAAATGAGCTTGTGTGTATTCACATTTGCCTAAGATTAAAACAGTAATGCAAACTTTCATCAAAATACAACATCAGAGGTGGCTAAGAATGAATTGTTAGTATTAGTCAGGTATTGAAGAACTGCATCAGTGTACAAAGAGAAATAGTAGGAGACGTGCAGTTTCTCCATGCTGAAAACAAATTAAAATAGAAAAGAAGGTAAGAGACACCACATTTCAACTGCAGTGTGCTTGATACAGCCAAAGCGCTGAGTCTCTAACGTTCTTTTCTGTTTTTATGTTTGGGAATATCCTTTATCTAAGAATCAATTGACTGTCTTTAAAAAAAGAAATCTGAAAGTTCTTTTACACTCCTCTCCCAGAAATGTGTACTGTGCTGGCAATTATTTATATATTGTACAGTTCTACATTAAATCATGTTCAAACTGCATAATTATTTGGGTATGCCTGGCGTATTTATTCAGATACACATCATTAAGTTTTATTGTGCTAAAACCAGATGACTACATTTTTAATGTAGAGTAATGGCAGGTAACTAATTGGATAGTACTGAGTTCTAATCATCAAATCGGAGTCTGCAAAATCCCTTGACGCTTGTGAGTTTGCAGATGCACTTCTAAGGCTGCGTGAAAAACGGGTGAATTGACATGCAGAACTTGAACACAAACGGCTGTGGAAAAGTAAGCTACTATGTTAATTAACAAAGGAAGGTCTGTATTTATCCTTATAGGGAGTCCATTCTTTAGCAGAAGGAATGACTTATTATAAAATACACAATCCGCTTCTGTAGAGGTTTATCAAACCCTTTTGTTAAATCCATATGTCCAGTTTTCCAGCTCTTTTAAACAATGGGTATTGTTTTATATTATCAGCAGTGAATTTAGGAATGTGAGAAGTAGTCGTTTTTCCTCTTTTTATAGTTCTTGCAAACTAGGTTAAAAAAGAAGCATTGAAAGTTTACATTTAATAGTGAGTAAAACAAAAATAGATTTTCTATTGAACTTCCACAACACTATATGAAAGTCATACCATCCTCACACTTTAAAATATGAAGCTTTAGATAATAAAAGTAATTTTTTTCCTCTAATCCTTCCATTTAATGTAACTTCAGGGATGTGGGGAACAGAAGCCGATTAAAATTAGAATTTGAACAGAACAATCTTTGATTAACACTATTCTCCTCTTTTGCAAACCATATTTTTGACCTCATTCATTCTCTCTTCATTTTTGTATTCTTAATATTGAATGTTGTCGATATTAAGGTTTGCTTTATAGTAAGTAAATTACAAGCCAGTAGAACATGCTGTGGGTGGCGCAGTGGGTAGCGCTGCTGCCTCGCAGTTGGGACCTGGGTTCGATTCCCGGGTCCTCCCCGCGTGGAGTTTGCATGTTCTCCCCGTGTCTGCGTGGGTTTCCTCCGGGCGTTCCGGTTTCCTCCCACATTCCAAAGACATGCAGGTTAGGTGGATTGGTGATTCTAAATTGGCCCTAGTGTGTGCTTGGTGTGTGGGTGTGTTTGTGTGTGTCCTGCGGTGGGTTGGCACCCTGCCCGGGATTGGTTCCTGCCTTGTGCCCTGTGTTGGCTGGGATTGGCTCCAGCAGACCCCCGTGACCCTGTGTTCAATTTCAGCGGGTTGGAAAATGGATGGATGGATGGATAGAACATGCTGTATAACGTCTTATTCAAAACAGATTATGATATGCCATTTTCCTGTGTATCTAGACAACCAAGAAAGAAAGAGAATATCCATCCATCCATTCATTTTCCAACCCGCTGAATCCGAACACAGGGTCACGGGGGTCTGCTGGAGCCAATCCCAGCCAACACAGGGCACGAACCAATCCCGGGCAGGGTGCCAACCCACCGCAGGACGAAAGAGAATATTTAATTTGTAAATTATCATTGAAAGATGTTGAAGTAAACAAAAGGTTAGCAGTGCTTCACAATGCTTAGGATACGGAGGACAACATTAACAAATGCCTTAAAGATTCTAAAGAACATTTGAACTGTTAAATTATAAAGTTAATTGATTGATTGATTGATTTATTGATTTTCTAAAATAAGACATCCTGTTATGGTATGGTGGTGAGGAATGGAGAGGAATCTTGCAGTTACACAAGTTTTCAAAATCAATTATTCATTAAGCTGTAATGTCCCATTGCGTTTTACTTCAAAATGTGTTGTAAATGAATTGTGGACCATTGAGATTCTACGACTACCTGAAAAATAACCAAAAATATTCTTCCAGTCATGTCTAACCATGGCGGCACGGTGGCACAGTGGGTAGCGCTGCTGGAGTTTGCATGTTCCCCCCATGTCTGCATGGGTTTCCTCCGCATACTCCGGTTTCCTCCCACAGTCCAAAGACATGCAGGTTAGGTGGATTGGCGATCCTAAATTGTCCCTAGTGTGTGCTTGGTGTGTGGGTGGGTGTGTGTGTGTGTGTGTGTGCGCACCCTGCGGTGGGCTGGCACTCTGCCCGGGGTTTGTTTCCTGCCTTGTACCTTCTGTTGGCTGGGATTGGCTCCAACAGACCCCCGTGACCCAGTAGTTAGGATATAGTGAGTTGGATAATGGATGGATGGATGTCTAACCATAACGTGGCCCAGTGAAGCAGGTGCCCAAAGACATTGCTTACAGTTAGGGTCATGATGATGGTAGTGTACATGGAGAAAGATGCACAGTTTTTAGTTGGATTAGACAATATTTTATACAAATCTTGTTTAAGAATAATTTTAGGGTAACATAGCATCCATCTTAAAGAAATATCATAAAGGCTTAATGTCAGAAACCTGTTCAGGCACACCAGAAAACCAGATAAAGGTCAAGTGAACAGCAAAATGTACACTGAAAGATAAGAATTGGTTTAGGAAAATACTGAGATGGTCAAGTAAATAAAGAATGTACCAGAAGAAAGGTTGATCTAATATACAAACTGTACTGAAGGATGACTAAGAGATGACTAAGAAAGCAGCAGATGTCCTACACAGCCAGAATGGACAGTTGTTATATGAACAGAAATGTCAAGGGTGGTGGCCCAACTCAAAGGTATAAGGAGAACTACAATATAATATATCAGACTTTTATTTTATATAAATCACTTGGCTGTAAACCAATAAACCAACCAGAGTAAAATGTATGCATTGATTGACACTGTATGTAAATTCAGTAGTTTATAAAATGAACCTCTATTCTTTATTTCTCTGATCATTCTGACCATGCTGTAACAGACTGCTTTTGAAGAATGCTCCCTCCAAGGCATTTTGCTGAGGAGTATTAAAAGATACCACGAACAGCTTTTCTCCTGCTTGATTACTGAATTGTCCTGTTAGAGGATGTTTCGTTCTTTAATAAAATGTTAGATTTCGACCACAATCTACAGAGTATTTTTTCATTCATTGTATGAAGAGCTCCATTGCTTGGAGTGCTGTTTGAAACAGTCAGATGGTGCATACTTTCACTTAGTAGATGGCTTTATCCAAAGCAACTTACTAAAGCAGTCGCCATAATTGAGTAAACATCAGTGTGGGGGCGACTTTTTTTGAACAATTCTTACAAGACTAGGTTACAAAACTGACATCATGATTGAAGAGATTTAAACCAAACAAAACACAAAACTAGTTCATCTTTTATAAGAACCTATGAAAGCCATTATCAATTAGAAAGATAATCACAAAACAAGAGAGTCTTCAAATGCTTCTTACAAATATTGGGGGAGTCAGCTTCTCAGTGGAGCTGTCAAAATATTTCAATGTGTTGTGGTTTACTTTTGTAAACAGCTTTGAATAGAGGGACTTATAAGGCAAACAAAATTAATAATAACAGTTATTATTTGCAGATGGACAAGTCAAGCTGGAACACTTTCTGACTCTTTTCTTCTACAAGTTACTGTAGTTCCTATGCTGAAAGTCATTTTAAATTTCAGACATTTTAGAAAGTCTTTTTTAGCAGGTCAAGGTCCCCTTGTGAGTTTAACAGCGTGACATTATGCCATAGCACTTTGATTTATTGTGTGACACTGTCTAACATATATTGTTATTCTTGTGGTACCATATTATTTCAGAAGGAATGAATGCCATTCCAACACTTAGTGCTCTTTATATTATGCAACCAGACAGGATTTGTCTATAATAGTTAATACATTAAATGAGTTGGTATTGTTTCCGGAGATTGTGACATTTTTTTTCTGTACAGTATTCTTTTAAGCTAGTGTTAACAGCTGCTTTGCAGTAAGGAGACTGTGGAAGATTGTGGGTTCACTTCCCGGTTCCTCCCTGTGTGGATAGCGCTTTGAGAAAAGTGCTATATAAATGTAATGAATTATTATTATTATTTATTTTCCAACAAAAGTAGCCATACACTTTATAAAAGACTTGATTCAATGTCAGTAATAGTTGTGACAGCAGTATAATTTGGCATTTTTAACATCTCATTCAACGAAATTTGAGTTTTGGACCTCCTAAGAGCAGTTGTATAGTGTGAAGAGAACTGAGACAGGATAAGTGACAAGACAAGTGAAGAGTTGTGGCTTCACAGAGATCCCCATTTAATTGTGACAATGTTTAATTGAAAATAAGCAAAACTAAAAACAGATGGACTGAAAATGACCATTCTGTGGGATTTCCAGAAGGTTGCTCTAGTGGGCTAGTTTGGTTCCAGCAGATGATAGGGAAGGGACTGGTAGAGATAGGACTTATGGGAAGGTCCAGAAGGGGGCTCAGTGCTCTTCTGGGGGCTACTCCTCCATTTAGGGCTGGAAAAACGAAGACAAATTTCACCCAAACCTGTTCCCAGTTTCAAGTCTTGAGCAGAGCCTCCAACAGTCATATCAAAAAGTAAGTGCACTCCATGAAATGTTTTTTCTTTTTCAACATTTTGTGAACATAACACAATTTGATTTTCATTTAAGTAGTATCTTTAGATAAAGGTGATGTAACTGAAAACAAAAACAATAAAAATGTGACTTTGCAATAATTTATTTAATGAAAAATAAACAGGTATGTCATTTTTGTCTGTGGAAAAAGTAGCTTCATCCTTGGCTCCAATAGCTGGTATTGTCCCCTCAACTAGGTGTTTCCTTTAACTGTCTACCAGTCTTTCACACCAGCTGGTAAAATAGTTTTTCCCACTCCTCCATGCAGATGTTTTTCATCTGTGCGCTGTCTGAGGTATGTCTTGTGTGCACAGCCTATTTCATATGCCCCATAGCATCTCGGTGGGGTTCAGATCTGGACCTTGACTTGGCCAGTTCAGATCCCTCCATTTCTTTTTCTTCACCCATTTCTTGGTGAATTTGCTGGCATGTTTAGGATCGCTGTTATGTTGCAAGGCCCATTTTCAAGTAAGTTTCAGTCTTCTGACAGATGGTCTTACATTATCCTCAAGTATCCCCTGTTACAATGAAAAATTTCTAGTGGATTTTATGATGGTCAGCTACCCAGGCACTAATTCAGCAGATCAATCCCAAACCAAAAAAATTCCACAAACTCTATCAGGTTCTCCTCCACAAATGCTGTGTTTGAGTTTAACCAATGTGTTCTGGTACTGTTGGCAGGTAAATGTATCTTTGCCCCCTTCAAGAGCACTTTTTTCCAGAAGCCCTGGTCTTTACCTAGCTGTTCATGGGCAAACTTTAATCCAAACCTAATGTTATTTCTGGGCAGCAAAGTTCCTCCTGGCACAAGTCGCAAGTATATTTCATTTGTGTAGACTTTCTCTAATCCATATTACTAACCGAGAATAAACCAGATATGGACGCAGGTACACGGCAATGGGACCATGAGACGTACTGCGCCTGCGCGCGTCCCATAAACCGCAAGCGAAGTCTTATCCACCGTGAACGAAGGAGTCACGGCCCAAAAACGAAAGAGCTCAACTAACGTGAATGAGAAATTAAGCAACAACGAGCCCATAGCTAACGACTAACGACACAGCCACACAAAAAAGAGGATTCTGCGCTGCACCCCAGAGTCAAACGGAAGAGGCTACGGAGGCCCCACAGGTCCACAAAGATAGTACGGAAGGCGCGGGAAAGTACGAAAGGCGCAGGCGTCCAAAACGCGCTTCTGAATAGGACATGGAGCAACAACGCGCCAGGAACTCTCCGTATTAAACGTACAGCATCCTCACACGTCCAAACCATATAGCATATGTGAATCACATTACAGTGATGCATTATTAACGGTACAACCACAGAAAACGCTCCATATTAACAGTAAGTGCAATTATCCATATTATTAACGGTAGACAACGGATAACTAATGGAGTCACAGTCACGGCTCCAAAACGATCCAGCTCAACTAACGGAGCTACAATAGCAAGCCTGCATGGATAAAAACAATAGACGTAGGCGCCTACAACGCGCGTCTGAAATCGCGGAAGCAAAACTGTCTCGGCTCCAAAACCAAACAGCTCCGCATGAACAAATACAATGTACATAGACGCCTACAACGTGCGTCAGAAACTGCGGAAGCAAAGCAGGCATGGGTTCAAAACGAAAGACCACAACTGACGCAGACGCCTACAGCGCACGTCTGAAATGCCGCAAGCAATGCAGGCACATATTGCATACATTCATCAATGTATTTTGGGTTACGCCGACAATAATCTCTTTGAAATCTATTTCGGGTTACCCAAGACCAGGGGTTGGCGAGCGAAGTGAGCAGGGGGCGGAGCCCCCTAGTGGTAGACTAATGCACTTTGACATCAGCAGATCTGTAAGTCTGGTGATGGAATTTTGAGTGGAATACTTATTTCCAGTTGTTTAGATATCTTTTCACATCCCTTCCCAGACTCACAGGCATCTATAAACTTCTTTCTGAAGGCCTCAGAACGCTCTTTTGATCATGGCATGGCACAACAAAGAGCAAACCAAACTAAGTGTCTGAGGTTTAAATAAGATATGATCAGACAAGAGCCCCTCTAATGATGTTCTGATCATCTGTACCTGATCTGGTGCACCTGATTTTAATTTTAGGTGCCTGGGTTAGTGATACATGTAGGGTTGTGTTTACTTGTTCAACATACAAAATATGCATTGTGTTTATCACTAGAATCACTGAAGCCTACAAAAAAAGTCGTAATCCCAGTCAGCACGGCACTGCCAGATCTAAACACTAGCATGGCAAACTGCTCGCGTACTGCCATGACTTTAGCTGCATGTAGAAATCCCATTTTACTTTATGGTGTCAAGCAGAGTGCAGCAGTCTGTTAGTCAGCAAAAGCGCTGTGAAGAAGCTGTTTGTTGTTACAGTTCTGCCTTTATCCAGGAATGGCTCCATAAGCTTTTTAACCGCAGACTCAGAAAGTCTTTGCCCTGAGTTGTAACTCAAAACACGGTTTTCAACAAAACTTTGCCAGATGTCCAAAATTTCAGCAAACCTGTCGTTTTCACACGTTCTGCACGGGTGTCTTTGTTGTCATAGTGGTCACGGGGGATCGTATGTTTGATTGCTGGTACAAAAAGTAGTTCTGAGCAGGCATCGACCACAGCACCAACTGTGGTCCTTGCAGCTCTTGTGAAAAGAATGGAGATAATCGCTGTCAAATCAGAGAGGCAAGTTCATTGTACCACGTGAATATTGTTGACAGAATAAAACTGGGCTAACTTTTACAAGTAGCCAAAATTTACATTGGATATTACAAACTCAAATCAAATGTGTTTTTATTATATTGTAGTAATAATAATAGCAGCTCACTACTCAAAACACGGAGCACCCAGATTCAAACCCAGAACCTTTTGGTTAAAAGGTTGCAGTTCTTACTTCTGCACCATCCAAGAATACACATCAACTTTGTGCCGATTGACATTTGAGCTTGGGTTTTTAACTCATTGACTACAATATGTAAACTGAATGATTTTTTTTTGCTTTGGTTATATTCTTGAATAAAAGTGCATGTGTTTATTTGATATTTGGACTAAAGTCTTCACACATTATGCACTTCACGTCATTATTAGTATAAAATGGAAAAAGTTTCTGTTTTAGGTATGTGTTAAGCATTTCTTTCCTTTCATTTCCTGTCATCCTACACTTACACAGATCGCTGTAGACATGGAACACACTTGAAATGTATGTATTCCAAATAACGATATATTATTTACCCATCAACATATACAACTCCAGGCACCTCACACCCAGATAAATACACTTGAGCCCTGAGAATATTGCGACAGACTCAGCTCCAGTGGTGTTGGCGGGGTGGGATAGCAGGCTGCTTGCTGCTTGTGCTGACTGACACATTTGTAAAACAAAAAATGTTGATGAAGAGGTGTGAAGGAATTTAAGGTGGCCTGGGATTATGAGTTTTTTCATAGGCTTCAGGGATTCTAGTGTTATTTAAATTATACACTGGATTACAAAATGTAAATTTGGCATGATGTTTGTTTTTTATATCACCTTTATCTGTATATACTGTTTAAATGAAAATCAAGTCTTGATATGTTCACATATGTTAAAAAGAAAAACAAACTGTGTAGGTCGGGGTTACTTTTTCACATGAACAGACAACTTGTGACACCCTTAGCCATACTATGAAGGGACTGTATATTGACTGAAAATGGGAGAACTAGAGGCTAATTTTCAAAAACCTGAGACGTGATATGTACTATTTTTATGTTCACCTTGTGTTTTGTAGGCTAAGGGGAGAACATAATACAGAGCTTTTCTAGATATTTAGCTAGATATTCAAGTAATCCATAAATAGTTAACTTGCTAAACCGAAGGACAAAATTCTAGAAAAAAGGAATGAAATTCTTTTACACTCATTGTGCTTTAGTAATTTAGGCATTTTAAGTACAATGTTTGAATTTTATTACAAAAATAGACCCCTGTGCTTTTTCTTAGTTTTCAATTTTCACTGGATAATTATTAAGAACTTCCACATTTGTGACATAAATGCAAATTTCTGTACTCAGATATATTGTTCACCTGGCATTGCATCAGGCTCATTACCGTTTCAGTGCTGATTTGAATTCAAATTAACCTCAATATACCACTTATGTCTGAGGTCTATTGTTGGGAATGCAGGACAGTTTTCCACTGTCGTCACTTTTGTTTCCTTCCTGAGTGCAGGTTTCACAGCTTTTAACTTTACCTGACATGTTGCTTTCATCTCTTTTATATAAAAAAAAATTCACGTGGGTGATAGCTGTCACGAGTCTATTCTTTAAAGTGCATTTTTCATTAGAAGCCTCCATCAGTAGCAGTAGGTGAAAAGCGGGAACGGACCCTGGAGGGGCACAGTGCAGACTTTTGCGCAAACACATTCCATTGTGTCATTCCAGCTAAGCTTTAAAATGTCCCGGTACTATTACGAAGAGCCTTGGTAATTTTTGCATGGGGCACTCACCCACACTCACTTAGGTAAGGGGTACTTTAGTGTCACTCATCCACTTAATATAAGATATAGGAGGACACTACGGTGCACAGAGAAAACACATGCAAGTACAATGAGCGCATACAGACTCTGTGTAGACACACACAAGGCTGGACATCAAACCAAAGACCATGGAGTGGTAAGGCAATGCTATTCTGACTTCTTTATTTATTTATGTTCGTACAGTGGATTAAGAAAGTTTTCAGAACTCTTTACTTTCTGGGCATTATATTGTGTTGTGGATTTAATTTGAAATAGATGTATTTACCATTTTTAGCCTTAATTCTACACTGAATAACCAATAACTCAATGACAAAATGAAAACATGTTTTTAGAAAGGTTTGAAAATGTATTAAACGTCAAAAACAGAAATCTCTGATTCATATAAGTATTCAGACCCTTTGCTGTGTCACTCCAAATTGTGTTTAGGTGAATTGATTGGAGTCTACCTATGGTACATTAAGTTGATCGGAGATTGTTTAGAAGGGAATGCCTCTGTTTATATAAGACCCCACAATTCACACTGCAAGTCAGGAAAAAAATCAAGCCATGTAGACCAAATTGAGTTGAGACAGAGATAATGACAAGGAGATAAAACCATTTCTAAAACTTTGAGTGTCTCCAGGATCATTATTTGTGAAATGGAAGGAGTTTGGACCAACCAGGCAAGAAATGCCTTGGACAAGGAGGTGACTAAGAACCCAATGGTCACTTTAACAGAGTTTTAGAACTCCTCTGCGAGATGGGAGGACCTGTCTGAAGGATGACCATGTATTTATATTCTAGACTAGTTGTTCCCCGCAGCTCCATCCACATAATAGTGAAACAGGACTATTACTTCAAAAGTCAATAAAAAGAAAAAAAAATGTAATTCTAGCCAAGCAGAAGATAGGTAAGCTCCAATGTCAAACGTTGGCACTGTATCGGATCGTGTTCAGCTCTGACAGGAGAGTAGTATCAGCAGCTACCCTCTAAAACACACGTAGTTCTGATCTCTCTCTCCAAAACGTCAAACGTTACTCCTTAATAATCTATAGATGATAATGTCTGTTGAACAAACAGGTATCGCTAGCTAAGCGGAGGAAAGGTATGCTCCAACAACAGAGCAATTCAAATGGAGGGTGACGCGTGAGTGAGCCTCTCTTTTGGGTTTGCACAAGTAAATCGGTACTGCAAATGAACTATGATGCTTAGCGGGATGAGAGAAGTTGCATAATCAACCTAGAATGTTCAAGCAAATTATAGAAAAAACCCGATCTAAATCCGTTAAGTAGTTGTCTTGTGAAAAGTGGACAGACATACAGACACATGTTGGATTTTATATATATAGAGATACATGAAGGAAGAAAATTGGCAGGGTTACAGCATCCTACAAACATATGTACAGCATTAAGATATACACAAAGATTTTGCTCTAAACAGTAACATAAATCATTCATGGAATAAGTGTGTTAATAGACTTTAATTTTAACATATGAAACTTCCAGAAAACTATTGCATAGCCATAAGAAGTGTTGTGAAGTCTGAATGGTCATTGTAGCCTAATGCCCTATCTGAATGATGCAGTGTACTTGCGAGCTCTTCTCCAAACCCATATACAGACTGGAGAGGCCAAACATATAAAAGAAGAAGAATTCTGTTATAAACGAAAAGTAATATTACAGGTAGAACATAAAAGGAAAAACAAAGGTTTATGTCCTTGTGAGTCTACCTGTATACACTGTGGTCCCTAACTACCATTCAGAATGTTCCTTTGTAAGTGAAGCACTTTCGGTTTCCTTTGAATCTCCTTCTCCATATTCTGGCTTCTCTTCTTCCCACCAGTTGAGGCTTTGCCAAAGTCTCATCACCTAACTATTATTATTATTGAGTGAGACCATGAGAAGCAACATAGTAGGAAAAACAGACATGGTTAAATACCGCAATAGCAAAAGGAACTGCAAGAGTGCTAAACACAATTACTGTAAACTTGATCCCAAATTCATCTCTGAATCCTCTTTTCACTTTGGCAATAGTACACAAGGGCTGTCAGGAAATTTATTTAGCAAAGACATCACATCATGCATGAAGTTAGTCCTGCACTTTAATCACAGATAGGTTCAGACAAAGCCATTATAGATATAAAGATACAAGAGCATCTTTAGCATATAGGTGATAGCTTGCAAGTCTTAGGCAAGTACATGTTCTTGAAGATAAAGTAGAACGATGTAAACCTTAATAGCGGGATATGTTCATGGTACTTATACTCAAAGCTGTAGCCTAGAGAAGTGCCAGCATACCTTAAAGCAGACAGGCAAACTTCAGCATAAGGCACCTTTATTATATGGTAATCTTATGGCAACCATTAAAGGGTAAATTCGGCTTAGCTACATCTCTTGGAACAATACTTGCTAATTTAAGACAGAAATACTTTGCAGCCTAAGAATTAAAGATTCCAAAGTGTTAAAAAAAATTTTTCCCTAACAATACAAAAAAATCAAAAGTCAAAAATCTTTGCTAAGATTCAAAACCAGAAAAACATTATTTGAACGCCTAATGGTGTTTTTTTACCTAAAAATTCAGATAGGGGAACACATCAAAAGTTGACGTTTTATCTCGTTGTGTTGTAATGTTCAACTTCACAATCTTTGAGGACCCACCCCTTGTGGGACAATTCATAATGATGGTTACTCAAAATGTTGGTGTCTGTCATAAATAAATTACAGAATGTAGGAAAAAATTAATTATGGGAATTAATTTCTGGGCCTCAAACACCACTAACATGATATTCAAACAAGGTTTAGGTTTAGGTTTATTTGTCATATATAGGTTAACACAGGGTCAACATACAATGAAATGTGTATGACGAGAAAAACAAGTCACTCAACCTAGATTCAATAAAGCTAAAAAACAATAGGGATAAATGAAAATAAATGTAAGAATTTAAAGAATAGAGGCTTTGTAACACTGACTCCGAGCTCAACCACTGTTTTTTATATCCTGGTCAATACCTACCTCCAGGTGTCCAAGGGAATCTTGTCTAGGATCCCAAATTCCATGTACATGTCCTGTATGCCTAGAGCTCCCCCTGGTGGCACCAGGTGTTTCTATACTTAAGCACCCTAACACAGGCATCAGCAGTGACTACAGTACATCATAAGTGCCCTGAACAATTTCTGTGATTTGCAGAAATGGCAGGTTAAGTGGGTGATGATTCAGATGTCTGGTGCTTTAGAGTCCAGCTCTTTAGGCTATTCTGCCCGCAACGTATTCTTTGTCAATTCTTTTTAACCTTAAAGTAAAGATCAATCAAACAAAATGTGTTTCTTACCCTAAAACTTGATATGAATGTTTTAATAGAACTTACTTGTAAAGCTGAAAGTGAATGTGACCTTTGTATTTATGCAGTAGAATGGCACAACACCACTGCTTTCAGGTGGCCCAGTCGAGGCGGCTGCCTCATAACTAGAAATCCATTGCTGATGCATTCAGGTGTTACTGCAATGACACCTGTAGTTGGTCTTTAAGATTGCAATCAGTGACCTCTGATTTGGATAGCTGAGTTTGTCACAGCACACTAACTTGATGTATAGCACCGCGGCAAGAATCAGAGGGGACAGAAAAAGCTAATCGAAAGGGCCTCTGCAATCTATTTTGCTGAGCGGATTCTCTTACCTAAATAAAGCCCCTTCGCTTTTGATACGAGCTGCACACTTGCAGTACGGTGGCATGTGGCGGCGGAGCAGATTTTCAAGCCAGGTAGTTGACTGCGGAGTGAAAAGACAGATTGGTGAGCCTTCAGTAGGCAGCATGGAGAAGTAGGAAGGTTTGAGGAGTTTTTCCTTTGTTTTCAGCTTTTTCTTTTCCAGTTTATATACCAACCTTAAAGCACACACATGCACAGTACGGTCACAGCCAGTTTGCTGTTATAATGTCAAATCATATGAAGTGTAGCCTTTCTTTTCTGTGCTCTAGTGATTCATTACAGCAAATTACATATTCAGATGTTTTTGTCTTTTTTGCCTTATGCTGTCATAAAAAGAACGTAACAGAACCTGCAGGTACACTTTAGCTTTTTGCCCTGAATTGTGTTCTTAAATTTGATGCTTTATGTATGACATTGTGTGCCTTTGAGCAACTTGTCATTGTCGTTGTACACATTACTAGAGTTTTACCCACACGCTTATGCACCTGAAACATAAAAATGTCGTGAAAGGGAAACAGATTGACTACATATCTGAATTAATTTTGCACCATCTGAATGAATAAAGAACAGCCGGGCAGATTGGCACATGCTGATATTTACCTGCAGAAATTACTCAGGAAAGAAAGGAGATTCTTTCTGCTAAACCGTTTTGTCCTGCTGCACCCATGATACAATGAACCACCTCAGGATCCCAAATTAGGACCCACGCGCAGCCGTGCAATGCGGGACACCTCAGCAACACATTCATGGAAGAGTATGAGGTGTATTACAATGTGCCTGTCCTGCCACCAAACCCTGAGTTTTCCCTGTAAGTTGGAGGACCTGCTTGCAGGACTGGATGCAAGTTAAGTTAACTAAGGAGTTTACAGACATACAAGTGCACCATAGCACTACACAAGACACAGACAGCTTCATTATATACGCAGTCATACGCGAGTGAACGGAGAGCATGCACGCGGTAATGTTAAGGTAAGGACACCGTCACCAGCGTCAGAGGCCCACAGCCCAGAGAAAGCAATGCAAACTTCCGCTTTGATCCTAGAGGTCCCACCTCTTCCGCCCTGTGGGATATTTAAGGAATTAAATTGCTGGAAGTCAACATTCAGCACAAACCTGAGACCAAATGGTATGGAGCTCTGCTACGACAAAGTAAATCTCTTAGCCTGAGGGGAGGCACAGAAGGACATGTAATGGCTTCAATAATGTATTGCCATAACTTTTTCATTTTGCCAGTTTTTCCCATTTGCATTAAACAAGGAGTCGGCTGGAAACCAAACCTTTATGTTCTCCCTCTTGTCTATTCATATACAACACAAATGCTTGCTTTTATGTTGTTAAATTGCTGCTAATTGACTAAAACGTGTCATTAATAAAACTTCAGAAACCCACTGACTTCCCTTTTTTCTGTAATTTAATAATGCATTGCACTATTGCAGAATTTTTAAGCCCAGCAGTTAGCTTTCATGAGGGGTTATCCAGAGTGCATGCAGCATTAGAATTTATTCCATTTATAGTTTAATCATATTCAAGGGGCAGGTAAGGGAAGTTAATTTTGTTCCTTTTTCTCAGTTTTTCCTTTTTAATTATTCTCCAAAATCTCAATCACTCACATTGTTTTACCATAAATACTTTGTAATTAGTCCCTAACTGCCTAATTAGCTATTGTCAATAATCAAACCATCGTGTAATATGTGCTCCTACAAGGACCATTTGAGAGAAAACTTTTGAAATACAGCTTGACGGCCTGTTAATTGAATACACTTTTAAACATTTTCTTTTCATTCAAACATACAACATGGTCCAGTTAAACAGTGACACACAGGCTGTGGTCTTACATTATTCATTTTGAAAATCATTGATTAGATGGTGGGCTCTATCCTAGTTTCGGATGAGAGAACAACTGAAAGCAATTAAGGCCACCCTACACAAGCAAACTGTTATTCTACATTAGGCAATAATTAAACAAAAGAAAAGTGGTTTGAAGGGGGGGGGGGGGGGTGTAGTTTCTAGTATTGTGTTATATTTCTGAGGTGGCAATAATAGATTGGCCATCTAGCACTGTGAGAAGCATTATTAGTGTTCTGTTTTTTTATATTGTATTTACCCCATTTTTTGACACCCATTGCACACCCAACCTACCTGGAAGGGGGTCTCTCTTTCTCTCTGAATTGCCTTCCCCAAGATTTCTTCCATTTACTTTCCGTATAAGTTTTTTTTTTTTGGTAGTGGGATGTTCTTGTCTTCTTAGGCCAGGTTTATACTTCATGTGGATGCCACTGCTACGCAAGCGCTGTACTGCTTAAACTTGTGTGCGTACTTTACGTAAATGTGGAAGATTCCACCAGCTGGCAGTGCAAGATATCATCACGGTGAGAATAGGTTCGGCTTTACTTTGCTTTGAAGTGCCCCAAACATCCATTACTCTCTGAGAACAGCTCTTTTAATCTGAGGTTTAATGATTACATCCATCAATCCAGGGATGCGCCCATTCCAGCAGGCATCGGACACAAGACAGAAACAATCTCTGGACGGGGCATCAGCTCATCACAAGGTGAACACAAGCATATACATACTGTACACTAGCATCATTTTAGCATCTCCAAATCCCCAAACTTTCATATCTTTGGAAAGAAACCGGAGCACACTATGGAAACCCACCAGGAAAACATACAAACTCCAGGCAGGGAACACAAGGGATGCCACCGTACCGCCACAACATGTGTAATTATTATCAGTATTCATTATTTAAATTAAGTTATTGACTTATATGTAAAATGTAACATGCATACTTTAATGCATTTTATCATGAAAGTGATATCAAGTATAAATCTAAGGATTCTAAATGTGCAGAGAGCTGGAATATCATAAATGTAATGTGTTCTGTGTGGCGATTGCTGCTGTCTGGTCAGGAGGAAGCCCCAGAAGTGAGTAGCGATTAACAACTGGATCGATTTTAAGATGATGTTTACAACGGTCTACTTTAATGAGGTTAACTACGAGGTTAAAGTGGACATTTTGAGATTAAGGCAAAATCAAACACGCTGCCATACATTCTGATGCTGGTGGGAAGGTGCAAAAACAAAAACAATGACGGAACAGAAGGTGATATGTGAGACCTCTAAAATGTATCGTGTCATTATGATGGGGAATATGTGACGCTTGAATATAAAAGCACCACGAATGCAATTGTATGTTGGCTGTTTGCTTCACCACATCAAACCATTCATCACACTTGGAAGCAGGCACATCAATTCCGTACGATCCACAAAGCAGCTTGCTGTCACATGTAGATATTAAACAGGGACTCAGACGTCACGTTCCAACTTTATCACACTGGGCCCACCCGACTTTTTGCTGGTACTGCAAATGTTTGAGAACGTGCTCAGAGTACCCATCAAATGAACGCTGGGAATGCATGGCAGCCGTGATGCGTGCACGTATATGTTCTGAGTGTGAAGTATAAACCGGCACTTAGAGAGTCAAGACTGGGGGGGGTTGCCAAAAACAGGGCCTGTTACAGCCCATTGAGGCCTTTGTTGTGTGATTTTGAACTATACAAGAAATACATTGTTGTTGCTTTTGTTGAAGACTTGAATAATGCCTTTAAATATTTTTTAAAAATACATCAAAATACAGCAGTTTTGATATCAGAAAAAGGAAATTTCATGTGTGAAAAGGTTAAAATAAGAGATCTTGATGCTTTTGTGATTCACATAAAGGTAAGGTTATTGTGAAAGAAACTGCATTAAACAAACCTTGAAGAAATGCTTCAGGGTGAGACAATGATGCAGTGTCAGGATTTGCTTCCTTTTAACTACAAAGACTTCAATACTGTTCCTGGTCAAGCATTGTGCAAACTGTTCCCAAGTTTATGATGTATTTTGCAGGGATACACTCACCCCGTGAACAATGGCTCTTTTATCTTGATAGCCAGGCTAGCACACACACACACAGTTAAAATAAGATGGTGAAGGGCAAAACACAAAAAAACATGATGTCAGAATTCAAGGTGTTGATTCTTATTCTAAACTCATTACACTCCACTATAACTGTTCCAGTGTGTAGTCTGATGAAGCCAAGAGGATAACAACAGAGATGCAACCCCAAACTGGAAATACAGTACTCCATACCTTGGCTGCAACTCGATAGCCAGAAAATGAAAATCAAGAATAGTAGAGGAGACAGTGCACACCCACGGCCGAGTCCAAGACCTGCATTTAAACAGAAATTATGTGAATACAATGGTCACTTAAAAAATACTGGGAACAAATGGCGTGCTGCAGCAGCTCTTGGTTCCCCCAGTAGTCTTGAAGCACCTCCTACAAAATCGTCAGAAGATTCTTCCAAATCCACAGAGCTGATGTAGACAAGTTCATGAGCATGACACACACACTCACAAAGAATTCAATACAAAAGTTCAAACATAAGACAAAGGTGTTCAAGATCTCAATAGTGGAGGCAACAAAAAGCAACTATACCCAGAATGTTCCTAGTCTCTGCCTTGGCAGCATCCATAGAATATCTTAGCAAACACCATTGGTAACACAAGCTATCAAGTGAAAGAAAGAAGCCCTCTGGATCGTTTTCAGGTTTGACTGAGAAGTACTGGCATGTCCATCACAGCAGTGCCCAAAGGAAAACTCCATGTGTTGGGTGAATGAGAGGTTGATGAAGCCATGAAGAATGAGATTTGGAGGCCACAGAAGGAACAATATGGAGCTCATCCAGTCCATGAAACAGTGTAGTCTTTACTCCTGCACAGATATTAAAGGGGTCATGGGAAGATGAGAACATTCCCATGACCCCACTACTATCCGAGCAAGGGTCATGCAGTGGGTTGAGAATCACTCTCAATTCCCCACTTCAATTGTGCTCGATTCACCAATGGCCCCTCACCGAATCTGATGATAGTACCTGAATCAGCAAAGGGCACACCCAATTAAATGGGAAAAAGTGGGCCGCAACACCAAAAAACATTGAGAAACATTGACCTAGAGGATAATTTGAAAATTACACCCTACTCCCATTCTATGAACCGATTCCGGGAATTTTTTAATCCCCCACAGTATATGAACCAGGCTCTGTTCTACTAATTTAGCACGTTCAATCAGCTATTAGCATGTTTTACTGACCACTACTAACCAGTTTAAAACTGTCGACATGCTTTTAACCTTTTTCAGTCAAATCAGAACAGTGCACCCTGTAACCTTCATCAAAGTCCCTTTTTATGATCCTCAAATTGTCACAGCTGTCTAAAAGATTTGTCAGCTTGGCGTCAAGTTAGCAAATATATGCATGTATGCTAAACATTAAGTAAAAATCATTGAAAAATCACAGATCACATTATTGCATAGTTATTTTTCAATTTTTACTGTGTGCGGACCCCGAGCGCTGTAACAAGCAAACAGGTAAATGCAATTGTGAAGTTTACAAATTTGTGATTACAGTGCGTAATGAATGGACATAAAGCCACTGATTTGTTTAAACGCATTTGAAGAAAAAAATTTTTCAAAAGTGATAATCATAAATGGAACCTAACACTATCAGTCCATTAATATTATCATTGAACTATTGCCACTTGACAACAGAGGGAAGAAAACAAAAACTTCAGTCAGCTACATCCCTGGCAATGATAAACCTCTTGGGGGTTTGTGGTTGGTCATTACAGAGAAATACAATTACAAATACAGTCGACCCTCGATATACGACCGGCCTGACATTCAGACAACTTGGTTTAAGAACAAAATTTTTGTTTTGAATTACAATCAACTTCTTGAGTTACAACCCGAATGCGGTCACGTGTATCCGCTTGTGCGATTGTAAACAAACAGCCGAGAGTGGTCGTAAGCATCAGTCGGAGCCCAGATACGTGTGTTTGTCGACGTAATTTCAGTCAGTACAGTGATTTATATAATTTATTTCGATAATTGCTATCAAAATGGCCCCAAAAAAGCTAGAAAAGAAGCCAAGGAAGGAAGAGAAGGTAATGAAGCTAAAGAAAGCGATCACAATCGAAACAAAGAAGGAAATTGTGAGCAAATATGAGAGTGGCGTTCGTTTGCCGGATCTCGCTAATATGTACAGCATGTCGAAATCCACCATCTCAACAATTTTACAGAGAAAACATTTGTATAAGGAAGCTAGTGTTGGTAAAGGTGTTATTCAAATTAGTAAGTCACGATCAACAGTGTTAGACGAGGTAGAAAAGCTATTATTAGTGTGGATAAACAAAAAGATGGACAGAGCTACACACATTTGTAGAGAAGACCCCACCCAGACAGAGAAAAAGCTAATCGTTGCATTAACTTGCTTAATGACAATGTCATGTCATACTACAGAACTGTGTTGAAGAAAAGACAGAAACAGACAACCTTAGACCAGTTTTTATTTCCAAAAAGGTTGAGACCTAGTGAGCCAGAAGCAGGTCCTAGTGGGCTATAGCCTTTCCCAAGGAGAGAAAGGACACCAGAGAGCCAGAGTCCTGATGTTCTTATGGAAGGGGGCTCTCCTTCCAAACAATAACCACTTTCCATTTCATTCTCCTCCTCCTCCCTTCCTGCAAGCCAACTTAAATGGTGAGTACAGTATGAAATTGTTGTTTCTGGTAGGCTAGGCACTTTTTATAACTTTTTAGTTAGTACATTGCAAAAATTATTGGTGTTTTTGGTAAATTATACAACCCTTTTTTATTATGAAAAGGTTAAGTAAGTGTTGCTGTTGGAGGTTTGGAATGCATTATGGGTATTTCTATTATTTCTTATGGGAAAAATAGTCTTGACTTACAACCAACTTGAGTTACAACCAGCCATCACGAACGAATTGTGTTCATAAGTCAAGGGTCCACTGTACAAACCTGGATATCTCAGCACCAACTGGCCGGCCACCTACTCCTGGTTATTTTGTAGTAGAGTCTGAGCTGGGCTATCCAATCTCACCAAAAAATCTTTTCATCAGTTGATTCCAAGGCTCTCAGTATTGGCTACAGGAGAGCATCAAGAGAAGAAAGAACAGAGGAGGGCTAGTAATGGTTCATATTTATTGTCATTTCTAACCAGCTAAATCCAGACCAGAGTCGTGAAGGGGGGTGTATACTGGAGCTTATTGCAGCAACCACAAGGTAGAAACAAATCCTGGACAGTGTGCCACTCCATTGTAGGGCAAACACACACACACAAGCCAAACAACAACAAGAATTTATTTCATGTACTTCCCAAAATCACACAAGGAATGCCTTAGTGGGCTTTTTTGACAGTCCCCTGAAAAAAAAACTCCCTCCCCCCCCCAAAAAAAAACATTCCATGGCCAATTTAATGTCACCAAATTACCTAACCCGTATTTTTTGAACAGTGGGAGGAAACCAGAGTACCCGGAGGAAACCCACACAGATGCGAGGAGAACATAAAAGCTGGACGGTGGGAAGACCTGAGATGCAAACCCTGGTCTTCATATTGCAAGGCAGCAGCAGCACTTTCACTGCACCACCGTGCTGTCCTCATATTTTTATACAAATGACTACCAATCGGAGATGCAGTTTGCACAGCTAATGAGCAACTCTAATCAGAGTATGACAGACTAAAGTTGTGAGTCCTCAGTCAGAATTTATAGGCATCTCTCATACATAATAAGCTTTCAAACCGTATTTAATAGTAAAAATAATAATAATAATAACTATGGCTTTGCTTGCCATCCCCCGGGGGTGGTCGCTGAGCACCCGCTTTCTCGTGGCTGAGCCACTTGAAGGGTATCGGAGCGCTCCTCCGTTAGAGAAAGCGATTGTATTTAAAGAGATGGTATATAGATGAGTATGCGTGGTGCGGGAGGAAGACGGTTTGGTCCTTAGTTATTGTAGATAGAAAATCAGTTACTTGAGTATTTTGCTACAACTGTCTATTATAAATACCAATGAATAATAAAACATAGTAAAAAGTAAAAGACAAAAAGTAAAATATAATAAAATGTAAATAAAAAATTAAATTACATTAACGTCTCGTCAAAAGCAATATTATGATTACTGTATCTTCTGACTTTCATTCTGTAAACGTTGCTTTGTTGCATTTTTGTTCACATATTGTTCTGGATTTTATTCTCTTTTTCGTTTACTGGACGATTCTCTTTGTTCTTGATTTTTATTATATGGAGCTCTTTTTTGTTCGTTTTCTTTTTATCGATGTTAATTATCAGCTCTTGCTGCTCTTTCTCTATCATGATCTAAAATTCTTGACTAAATAATTTGCTTTTCTGCCTTTTCTATTATAAACAACTGTGTTAAAGGGTGAGTTAGCAGCACTGAGAGTGTCACAGGGTGTTACAGAGAGAGGATGTACGCAGTAGGAGTAATGATTGGACGAGCAGTGTAGAGGGGAGTGGTCAAGGATAAATATCGCGGACACAACGGAAAACTTTTTTTAATATGATAGATAGAGAGATACACTTTCTTTATAAAGTGCCTTCCCCATGCTCAAAGTGCTTCAATTACAGTTATTTTCTTTTGGGAACTTCTGAAGTCACCTGTGGTTCTGCAATGATTTGGTGATCAGAACAGACACAGATCTAATTGCATAATTGAAAATGAATTGGAAAAGATGTAAATGTCAGATTAATTGGTAACTTTAAATTGACCACAAATGAGTTTGGATGGGTGTGAGAGAGTTTACTGTGAGGCACTAGCCTGGCACCCTGACGCAGAATTGGTGTTTGTCTTAAATTCAATGCTTTTGGGACTCCACCAGTCCAACATAACAAATATAGTACATGGTCTGGAAAATTAAACAGCTCATATAAAACTGTTAACTTTCAAGAAAAGTGTAACTGATGATCAGCGTTTATTTTAAATAGCATCAGTTACCGTGCCAATGTCACACCATCATGTTTCAATAGATTTGAAAACAATGAATTACACTAACAAAGTACTCGCTTGACAACAATAACCAAAAGTCCATATGTCAGGTTCAGCACTTCTATGAAAGGTTTGAAAAATCTCCCATTTAAAAGAATGAAACCCATGCTGTCAAATACAGAAGAGGAAATGTGGGCTCTTAATTTGAAAGTTATTACTGATTGAGCCTTTACAGGCAGTTTGAGGAGGAAATGTTTCACACAGCTAAATCCCACAAAGGTGAATAAGCCAGTTTAGTCAACCTGATGGATATTTTGGTTGTATCCTTTGCTCAATACAGAAGTTAAAGATCTAATAAAAAGACCCTCTGCACAGAATATTAACCTAGAAAACTCTCTGTGTAAGTAAACTTAACTTCTGTTGCACTTGTAGTAATTCCCAATATGTCATCCTTTCGTGGCCCCTCTATGACTTGCCTGAAAGATGTGGCCTCTTTGACTTTGGTAGAGGAAAACAGAAAAGTCCAGACTGCCAACATGTGCTGAATGTTAAAATTCCCTGTGCGCTTTTTTCTTTTATTTTTTAGATGAGAATAGAAGTTGAGCTCGCTAACCCCACTTCTACTGGTGATCGTAACAAGTTTACTTCTAAATCAATTTCTGTTTAAAAATGTTATCTCCAGTCAGTTTATTTGTTCTGTTTTATGTTCTTTTTATTATTCTTTTTGAATTCCTCACCTTTCATTCAGCTTCTTTTTATTTATTTATATTTTTTGAATTCCACTTAATTAATCTAGTATTGAATTGTACTATGTTTTCTTGTAATAATATTTTTTAACATCTGTCAGGGTCACAGGGGACCTGGCAACATTAGGTGCCAGGAAGCAGCCAACGCTGAATGTAGCAACATTGTTTTATGTTTCACATTTTCTATACAATGCAATAATGAATCAAGGGGGCAAAATCTTAAATTAGAAAAAGTCTCAGCATAAGCCACCATAATTCATGGTGTTCACAAGAAATGAAAAGGCTTCTTAATAAGGTAATAATAAATAATAATAATTCTTTACATTTGCTTTTTTCACTGCTCAAAGCGCTTTACACAGTAAGTGGGCAGCCACTTCAAGCACCACTTATGTGTAGCATCCACCTGGATGATATGACGGCAGCCATTTTTGCACCAGTACGCTCACCCCACATTAGCTGTTGGGTGCTGAAGGGACAAGAGACAGTTAGCCAATCCGAGATAGGGAATAATGAGGGGATAAGTATGACTAGGCCAAGGTGGGCAATTTAACTAGGACATCAAGATACACCCTGTTCTTTTTGAGGGATGCACAGGGATCATTTATAACCACAGAGAGTCAGGACCTCGATTTTATATCTCACCCGAAGGACGGCGCCATTTTTACAGTACAGTGTTCCCGTCACTACACAGTGGCATTGAGATCCACATTCAGACTACAGGGTCACTGCCCCCTGCTTGGCCTTGCCAAGTCTTCTTTCAGCAGCAACCCAAGCTTTTCCTGGTTGGTCTCCCACCCAAGTACTGGCCAGTGTCACACATGTGTGAGTGGGAGGCAGCTAAAGGGCCTGAAAAATTGTAGATCCATGTCAGACCAGGGGATGGAGAGTTGCGCTAACTCTCTCTCTCAATTCTCTGAACACCATCCATGGGAAATCCCACACAGTTCCGGCCCCATGGATGACGTCACTTCTGGTTCCGGCCCCACGGATGACGTCACTTCCTATCTTGGCCTTTAAAGCCGCCATATTTCTCATCTTGAGTCAGTTCTTTTTTGGATTTAAATCTGTAAAGAACTCCATACAAATTACCAATTTACAGCCAGTGCACAATATATGGGTGGCTGTCCCAAACCTTTTTTTGATGTCTTTTGGATTCTTTTGTGACACCAGGCTTGAACAAGCTTAGTTTCAGGTGCATGACCTGTTCTGAAGTGCATGTGGTATGGCCTGTCAAGTCACTTCAGACCAGAGAATTTTGTTTCTCACAGTCGGATAGTCCTTTGCATGCCTTTTTTCATACTCTAAGCAGACTCATATATGTCTTTTACTGAGGAAAGGCCACTGTCTGGCCACTCTTCCTGAAACCATATCGGTGGGAGTGTTGCAATGATGGTTGACCTTCTATAAGTCTCTCCGATCTCTACACTTTTTCTCTGGAGTTCAGCAAGAGTGACCATCATATTCTCTCTTACCAACGCTCTTCTCCCACAGTTGCTCAGTTTTGCCAAGTGGCAAGCTCTAGGTGGTTCTTTTAAACTTCTTCTATTTAAGAATTATGATGACAGCTATTCTCTTGGGAACCTTCAATGCTGTAAGAAGTTTTTGTTAGCCTTCCTCAGATCTGTGCTTTGACACAATCCTGCTTCTAAGCTCTGCAGGCAATTCATTCCACGTCATGGCTTGGTTTTTGCTCTTATGCCCATAGTCACCTGGAAGACCTTCTATAGACAGGTGTGTGCCTTCACTAGTCAATTGAATTGACCACAGGTGGTCTCCAAACAAGGTGTCGAAGACCACTAGAATCGGATTCACATAAGCAAAATATCAAGTAAAGGGTCTGAATGCTTGTGTCAATGTGAGACTTCAGTTTAACAGTTTTAATAAATTTGCAAAAATTGATAAAATTCTTTCTGCTTTGTCTTCAGTGCTGCTTGATGGGGGGGAAACTTAATGCAAATAAATTTAGCATAAGGATGCAAAATAGCAAAATGTGAAAATAGTTAAACGGTCTGACTACTTTAGGATCTACTATTTATGGATTTAATGAAAAAATATTTATATAAGCAAATGTGTGTAAGTTGTATGTGTGCCTTTTTCAATTATGATTCATTGAAGTGTTTTTTGCTCCTCTGTGCAATCTGAACGAGAGGTGGTTTCCATTTTTTTTTATGCATATATAGTTTGTATTTCATTAGATAATTTAGATGATAGCAAAACATGGTGATAGACCTTGTTGTCGACATATGAAAATCAACAGCAGTTGAAAAGGTCATGCCCTCGACGAGGCAATTACAAGAGCTCCCCGAAGACAATGTCAGCCCTACAACACCTTGGTGATGAACTGACTCAGTGCTACACTCCTCATGCTGTCTGCTGTTCTTAAGCCCTTAGACTTCATTACGAAAACGGTTTATAAAATGCGGGTGTTACAGAGGTTAAATACACTGACCTATGATCTCAGGTTGTTTTGAGCTCATAAATGATAATGTTCTTGTAATCTGGGTGCTGAATAGATGATTTAATGCACAAGAGCTTTATCTGTGAGACTGATAGCTTGGGCAAGTCTTGAAGTAATTGAAACAGGACTCCCTGCGTTCACAAATCCCTGCATTGTCTATCTGTGTAATCAGCCCGGCCTAAATGAACAGCACTACCACAACAGAATCGATACGTAAATCACAGTAAAGAATACAGCATTCCTACTCATTTACTGGCAGCTGAATCACAGTCAAGATATTAGTAGCCATAGTTCTGGTAATTTGATTAAAATTTAATAGATTGCACACAAAACAAATATTCCTGGAAAATAACTTATTTAAAGTGTTCTAATAAATTGCAATGCAATAGGGACAAATAAAGTGCTATCTATCTATCTATTACATAATGCCTTAAAAAAAACCTACAGTATTTGTGAAGTTTATCTGTCTATATTTTATATAGTTACATTTCTTAACATCTATCTATCTATCTGTCTATCTATCTATCTAATCTAATCTAATCTATTTTAGCTCTGCTGCCTCACAGTTCCAGAGTTGTTTTTCATTCCAATACCCAACTCTTCCTTGGTGGACTATCCACATTCTCCACGTGTCTGTACATTTTTAATCCACATCTCAAAGATGTGCTGACTTGGCTAATGACTCAGTTTAAATTGGCTCAGCACCAATGAGTGTCCCCTGAGACACGCTGACCCCATATCCATGGCTGTTTCTTGCTCTTTATGCAGGAATTTTGGGGACAACATTAAATAAATACAATGAATTCAGAAAGTATTTAGAACCTTTCACCCTTTTCACATTTTATTATGTTGCGGCCTTGTGCTAAACTGATTTCAATTTATATTTCTCCACATCAACACGCAAGACCTCAGAATGGTAAAGCAAAACAGAATTTAAACTTTTTTTTTTTTTTTTTTTGCAAATTGACCCCAGGTGGGCTTCACACATGGTATAGATTACATCTCATTGATGATCAGTAGAATCGAATGCACCTACTCCAGATTTCAACTGTCATAGCAAAGGGTTTGAATACTTGTGTCAATGTGATATTTCAGTTTTTTTTATTTTAAATTTATTTGTGAAAATGTTTTAAATCCTGTTATTCACTTTGTGTTGTTTGGTGAGAGAAAAATAAATTTGAGCAACTATAGCGCAAAGCTGCAACAAAAGAAAATGTGAAAATATTTTTTGAATTCACTGTAAATAAATATTCAAATAAATATTTTGTGAAATGTTTTGCATGCTTCCTTATGTTTGTAATTCTTTATTTCTTCATTTCTTTCTGACACCACGTTCAACATGAAATGCACCTTGAAATGAAAACTGCTGTATTCAGCCACCATAGTTGAGCAGGTGGGCTCTGGCGAGTACTACGTTTTGACTGGTGAATCACTGAGAGAGGGAATTGTACATCGTCATCCATCAAGGGCCTCATTTACAGCAGACATCTCAGATGCAGACCCCTGTTGATAGATTCAGAGCTCAGAGCTTCTTGAATTAAAGTAGCCGCTTCACACAGTAATTCTAGGCAGTGTTTCACACATATCTGCCACAGATGCATACAGCTACAACTTCCAGCAGGCGTCACACTGATTATTCACCAATCAAAACACAGCAGCTTTTGCCACAGCCCACTTTGACAAATTAAAATGACAGTTTTTATTTCACTGCGTCTTTCATGTTTCATGCTGTGTCACTGAAATTAATACATAAATAAATAAGCAAAAAAAAATCTACTAGTTATGCTTACGTATCATTGTGTTTTTATTTACTTTTTGTCACACTTCACAATACATGTATTTATTTATTTCATTTTGCCCAAGACATTCTTCTATAGTCCTGCACCAGCTGCTGTCAAGATGGGATGTGTTCACCATGGCCTTCAATCAGATAACGCAGGCACTGAGGATGACCTGGGATGTTAAAAAAATAATTCTGGTTGTTTTTTTATATGCAATTCTATCAACCAACACCCATAAAGCATGAAACAGTCGGGTAACAGCTGATAATGCAATTATTTTTTATTTTTTACTATAACTATTATTCAATCCATTAAGAACAATACCGAACAGGGCCTAATAGCTTTTTTCTTGCTCAGTCATAAAAACAATTGCCACTGTACTCCTTACCACTATAAATTGCTAAATATCCATTTTACTTACATGGCTGAAAAATAGGAAGTTGGGTGCAGTTAGTAATTAATTTAACACATGGCTTTAATTTGCATCTTTATTGCAGCAGAAAAAAGTATCCTTTTAATTAATTTTTAAAGCATTTCTTTGTTACTGCCTAACAGCAATACCCAAGACGTCCTGAAAACCCCTATAAGTTAATGTGATGTACATCAGTGACTCTCAGCTGGGGTCTAGCACTCTGGGAGGTCTTAGGGAGCACTCACAGATCCTCTAACAGCTAGAAATATATTTTAACCTTGATATTTCTCTCGTCAGTGCACTGTTTCACACAAACAGCAGGGAGCAGGAAAGTGAAATTACATAGAGACGCGACATCACATTTACTAATTAGTGAGGCTGATGGGGTACCATGGTGTGTCATCTTAAGGGGAGCTTTTGTGCAATATGATCTATCTATCTATCTATCTATCTATCTATCTATCTATCTATCTATCTATCTATCTATCTATCTATCTATCTATCTATCTACAGTTTTGAGTTCTTAATAATTCATTTAACTGGACTCCATTGGATATTCAGTTGTAACGATCCCAGAATGAAATGATTATATATTAAAAAAACAAAGAATAAAATAATAATAACAGAATAAATTTTACCTCATATCAACACAATTTTTCCACTATCTCCAAATTAGAAACTTTGCTAAACAAAATCTGCCTAGCTTTATTCACCTCCCACCCATTTCTATTCCAGAAGAAATACTGATCAGTCTTGGAGACTCATTTCTATAATATATAAAAAGATTTTAAAGTCCCTTCCTTTTAAAGATCCCAGAGTACAGTGGAAAAAGGATCTCTCACTCAACATTTCAGAAAAGGAGTGGAAGGCAGCCACGCACAGAATTTACTTGAGCTCCATATGTGCAAAGCATACAGTTATTCAACGTAAAATTATACTGTATATCAAGCGTATCTCTCTCGTTTAAAATTGTCCAAAATGTTTCCAGGGTAAGATCCAACCTGCAAACGTTGCAATCGAGCTCCAGCCTCACTGGGCCACATGTTTTGGGCCTCCACCAATTAACATCATTCTGGACCAAAATTTTTAAATGCCTTTCAGACAGCCTTGGAGTCGCAATCCCTCTTAATCCACTAACAGTTGTGTTTGGTGGACTCACAGAGGGTCTAAAAGTGGAGAAGGACAAGCAAACTGGAATTGCCTTCACTATACTATTGGCACATAGACTTATCTTGCTCAACTGGAAAAATCCTAGCCCACATCTTTTAAGTCAGTCGGTAACCGATGTTATATATTATTTGCAATTGGGAAAAATCTAATTCTCACTTAGAGGATCTGTACAAAACTTTTTTAAAACCTGGCAGGATCTGATTAATAACATTTTAGAATAAGCTTTTATATTGGGGGAAAAGGATTCTCTTCTCTCTTTACTACTCTTAAAGTTTTACTCTGGCTGTTGGCCTTCCTCTCTTTCACATGGGTAGGGGTTGATTTGATTTTAGTTTTAATATGTTTGACTTGATTGTGTGGAATGTTTTATGCTTTTAATAAATTCAATAAAAAAATGAAAGAAGAAAAAATAAATAAAAATGAAAAAATAAAGAATAAATAGAAGTAACTCACAATATGAAGAAAACCCCTTGAGCAATTCCCTCCCTAATACCCAACACATCAAAATAACAGTACACAATCAAAAACAAGCAATCCTTACAGATTGTTCAATACGTCCACAGATATCCAAAATTATTTAGAAAACTGTATGAAATAGCGGAGACGTCTATGCAGATGGATGTCATTTGTCCAGATAATAAAGAATTGAAAATAGTTCGCCCTACTGGTAGGGCCTACTTAGACTTACTTCCAAGTAATCAAAAACTCTCGGTAAAACAGTGTTTTCGACATCTTAAAGTGGGCTCAGTTTCCTCTTTTACATTTGTTTACTGTTGTAACTCTTATACAAAAGTGACAGTTTTCCTTTCTTACCACCATTGTATTTGTCATTTCCATTCTACACCTCCCCAATGCTGTTTCCAATGGGCTCTTTCCCATCATTATTTCTGCTGCAGGTCTCATAACATTTGCTCCTTCACAGAGATGCAATCAGACAAAGAACAAATGGGAGCAGACATTCAGTGAAACTACTTATTCTTATGACCAGTGCTACACTGTGACTTGGATATTTTCTTGTCTTCATCCCCCTGACTTGTGCTTTTCTTCTCCTTTTCATGGAGTTGCTTGACATATTATTTTGTCTTCCTTGTGTAAGTTCCTCATACAGGAACATTTACAATGCAAAGAACTGAAACACCAGACAGATGATCTCCAATGAACTAATTCTGTGACTTACAAAACTAGTTGACTGCACCCTTTTATACGAGGGTAAATCAAAAAATAAAGGCATTTTGGAAATTATGTTGTAATCACAATGGATATTGGCTGATGCAATGCGACACATTTGTGATGGCTTATAGGTAGCTCAAATACACACTTTGCAGAGCTAAGTCTAGTTTAAGCCAAGGTCAAATGAACATGGAGGCTTCACTGCGGTATTGAACCACTGTTGAAAAATACACCAGAGTGAGATTTCTTTGGGCAGAGTGAGTGAAATCTGTTGAATTTCACTGAAGGATATTGGCCTACTACAGAAATGACAACAGCGTGACCCCACAAAAAGTTTATGAATAGGTAGAAAGGTTTAAAGCAGGAAGAACAAGTGTAACCGACAAAGCTCGATCTGGTCGGTCATCAACATTGTCCACACAAGCCGACATCGACATGGAGAATTCCCTCATCAAAAAAGACAAATTATAGTTTGTTTGTTTTTTCTTTTATCACGGGAGTATTTTGCTACACTTTCTTCAGTTTTTCCATTCTTCTAACATGCTGTATGTTCACTTTACATGGTACTGACCACCACATTTAAAGAGTTTGTTCCTGGCTCAGCAATTGTATCCTTCCATAAAACAAACACTGCAATGTGATTCTTCAAATCTAATATGATTTCATACTTTTCAAGGTTTCTTGACGTAATCCCAATTAAAGATAAGGGCTCATTAAGCCCAAGCAGGTTGAGGACACTGATTTCTATCAAAGACTGCTTTAAAATACAGAAGATGTGCTTGGAAGCAGCCAGGGCATGGAGTTAGTAGATTTTGAATTTATCTTTAATGGCAAAGGGAAGAAGAGATAGAGAGACAGGTCATCAAACTGCTGAAAACACAGCAGACATATAAATGATTCATGCCATGGCACAAAGGTGGAATTAAAATCTTTTCTGGGCTTGTGTGTGGAAGCTCGTTTAACGTGGTGGGGGAAACTTTACAGAGATGAAACACATGAAAGAAAGAAAGAAAGAAAGAAAGAAAGAAAGAAAGAAAGAAAGAAAGAAAGAAAGAAAGAAAGAAAGACCAAGCACTACAAACAAAGAGTTTTTATTTTTACACACATAATAAAATGTACTATGGACATGGTACATATGATGGATACAATAATTAACTTTAGAGGTAGTAGTTACTTATGCATTAATATTAGGGTAGCACTTCTGCTTCAAAAATCCAGTGTCTTGTGTTTGAATCCCACACGTCTTTGTTGTCTTGTGGAGTTTGCATATTTTCCCCACGTTTGTGTGGGTTTTTCTCCTTTCACATTCCCAAATACACGCATATTATGTTATTTGCCAATTCCAAACTGGTCCTGTGGATGTGTGCATGAGTGGGCCCTATCATCAAATTAATCCAGTGTTGCCAGGATAGGTCTTAGCCCCTTCCAGCTAGGGACGTGAATATAAACTGTTTAAAAATTTTACCAAATTGAAGCGGAAAACTGTTTAGGAAAATTAAGCAACGACCACCACCAAAACCCCATCTTCTCCTACCCTTTACCCTCGATAACAATAAACTTTAGAGAAAAAACAGCATATTCTAATCTCCCTGGAAAACTATAGGTCAGTTCTATAAATCAAATTTACACAACTGAATCAAATCTGGTGTTATATTAAAGTGACCACTGACCATCTGAAGTGAAATGGGTTTTGGTACCCTTCCTCGCTGGTCCCTGTTGCACTGGCAGTTATACCTTTCATAACATAGGTATGAAAGCAACAGTAGAGAGAAAGTGTACTTTAGTGAGACGGAGATACTGAAGTGTGTAGTATGAGTATTCATGTTAAGAAAATAAATGTCAGAACATTTTTGGATTCAGGACACAATATGGTGAGCACAATAAGCAGTGTTCATCTTCATACATAACAGCTGTCGATGTCAGAGAGCACTTGCTGCTTTTGCCTTTATAAGCATTGATGGTGTCACTTGCAGCTGCGCTGCCTTTTCTGTTTACAGGTATACAGAGCATTGTCTTGTTCAATATTTTCCTAGAAGGAAAATTGTTAGTTTTTAAAATATCATGTAAAAAAACAAAGGGTTTTCTCTCTTAAAGTTTTCTCTGTCTTTGTTCCTACTGGAAAGTGGCTTTCCTAATGTAATAGTTCAGGAGCACATGAATGCTTTGCATGTTGTTGTACTACTTTATTATGATATTTTTATTGAGTAATCCTAATCCACATTTTTACATTCTAGTGACTTGATGTGACAGCAGTCACCGCTATTTTGAAAGTGTTTCTGTGGTACGTAGGGGTGTCCTTCCATTTCAAAGTATGTAAAATCCCACAACACATTTGTAAGTGTAGTCCTTCCTCATATGGGTCCCTTCCTTTGTGGCATTTGTTGTATGGAAGGTAAGCACACTCACAAAGTATAAAAACTGTCATATTCTGTGTTGTATAAATTGTTTTATCTAGTTGAACAAATTCACCTTGCCTCTGCTTTTATTTTATTCTCTTTTTCAAATAATGAAGCGAAATGGGTATATAAAAAAAAACAAAATGAAAAGAAACAGGCAAAATCAGCTGTTTTATAAACTTCTCTATGTCTGCCATAACACGGGCCAAGGAGTCTAACACGTGCACGAGTCGGAGGGTGGCACCAAGGGTCAGCGGTGAAGTTGGCTTCCCACCCAACCCAACACGGACCAAGGTTATAACACAATGTGTGGAGTACAAGTCAAAGGAGTTTATGCTCAAGTTTTATAACACACTGGTGAGGCCTCATCTGGAGTATTGTGTGCAGTTTTGGTCTGCAGTCTACAAAAATAACATAGCAGTGCTGTAAAAAGTCCAGAGAAGAGCGACTAGGCTGAGTCCAGGACAACAGGGGATGTGTTATGGGGAAAGATTAAAAGAGCTGAGCCTTTACAGGTTAAGCAGAAAAAGATTAAGAGGTGACATGACTGAAGTGTTTAAAATTATGAAGAAAATTAGTCCAGTGGATCGTGGATCGGGATGGTGACTTTAAAATGAGTTCAATAGTAACACGGGGACACAGATGGAAACTTGTTAAGGGTATATTTAGTACAAACAGTAGGATTTTTTTTTCACATAGAGAACTATGGAAAGTTGACAAGTAGTGTGTGAGGCAGTAGGACTATAGGGACCTTCAAAGATAGACTTGATGTTATTTTGAAAAAAATTAAGTGGATAAGACTGGCAAGCTTGTTGGGCTGAACGGCCTGCTGTCGTCGAGATTGTCCTAATGAAAGAGAGAGAGAGCAGATCAAGAGAGCAAGAATGAAAAAAAGAGAAAGGTATCCTACACTCTTAAGAATAAAGGTGCCAAAGGGATTTTTCTGAAAAATGTCATTGGGGAACCATTTTTGATTCTCAAAAAATCATCCACATGAAGGTTCCAGAAAGAACTTTTTATTGAGATCTGTAACAGGCTTCATAAATAGCTATGAATGGATGATAACAGATTTGTGAAATACCACTGGGTTCCTGATTTTAAGATTTGTACACATTTTCTTGGTCTGTTATATCCTGCTAGATAGCTTACCGTATTTTAAAGATTTCTTTATTGTCCACGTATTTAAAGCCCTTTGACCTTCTGACTTCTAGAATGAAAGGGTTCTTTGACAAGCAATGGTCCAATGAGAAACCACAGAATCCAGCAAAATGCTTTAAAAGAACATGTATTTTTAATTGTGCAGTAGCAAACAGGAGAGAACATTCAGCACATTTGAAATCCCACCTCCCAACATCTAAGCACCAACAGCCTGTGTAAGCATAAAACATGGAATACAGTACTTTGATGAGCATTTCTGTCATGCCAGCAGGCATTCTAGAAGCACAGTTTGGTCCACTTGACCTTCCAGTGCTCAGCAGAATATTAAAAAAAAAAAAAAAGATTAAATATTCCAATTTTGAGTCACTGTAATTTGGCATTAAGTACTTATTTCCATGTAAATGTTTACACATTGCTCATTCTTTACACAAAATGTTTAAACATTCCTGTATTTTAATATTCCTTCTTCCAATCCAGTGCTGTCATAATAGGCTCCAGACTCCTGTGACTCTGTTTTGGTTTAAAATTAATTAACATATTAACAATATCAATTAAATTCAAGTTTACTGTTATGTGTACGGAGTACAGCGAAATTTCTACTTGTAGGTCTGACCAAGGTACAATACATCGCCACTCTCTGGCACCATGATCATCAAATATCATTAGTCAAAATCTGAAATCTCCTGGGTTCTTCCTATCTATAAAGTTACGTGTTCACAAAGAGTACTTTTAAAATGTCTAGACATATTCTTTTCCAGATATTGTCACAGTACAATGAGAAGTGCTTTGTAGAAGTTTGCAGTGGCAGAACAACACAGTAGACATAAATTAATTAATACTAAATAAATACATAAATAAATGGCCATTCCAAATCTGAAGTGAATACAAATTTGAAATAAATAAATACAGCACTTTAGCAAACTTGAAACATGGTGTTCTGCCATCAGAAAAAAAAATGAGCAAAGCAGTCAATAGGCAGGCAAGAACTGAAAACAGAAGGTCAAGAGATTTGGTGACTAAATCAAAGGGAAAGGCAAACTTATTATTCAAAAAATCAGGAGTGGTATCACTTTCTCATAGACTCAGATATGGGGATGGATATTTGAGGAGTAAACTGCAAGACAATGATTATATTTTTATATTATGTACATTAAAGAACCATAAACAACAAATCAAATCAAATAAATAATATATTGAACAATTATTATAAAAGTAAAGTTGAATAAATCGGATTCTGCAGCTCCATGAATAAAAACATACAACTTCCGGTTAGGAGAAATAGCTCAAAAGTTGATAGAAATGTACATTTTGTATGCAAAATTTGGTTGACCTAAGTGAAAGCGTACGTACTCAAGTTATCGTGTTTACATACACACACACACACACAGACACACAGACATAATTCCAAAATCTCCATATCAAATTTTTGGACAATTACAACACATTCCCTACGAGAAAGTAAATTGGACTCAGGAAGGTCTAAAACGCTGAGATTCATCCAAATCTTGAGGTCGAATTTTTGGACGATTACAATACTTTCCCTATACTTTGTATAACCAAAACCAGGTCAAAACCAGGAAACAAACAAAAATGCGTTTTGTACAAGGGCTTTAAAATGTATGGATTGTAAATGTTTAACCTGGATGTTAATTATACCATTGCAAAATTGACACAGGGGCACGACTTCTGTGGGGGTACGACCCTGGCAAACATTTGGCAGCCAGGTTCCAAAACAGAGATGTTCAAATAAAAACAAAATGGAGTCACAGTATCTTTAAATACCAACAGAAAAACTTTCAAAAAACAACAAATGCAGTTTAAACCTTAACATAAATAACATTATTAATCTTATTTCAGGAAAATTGTACCCTTCCCAGAGAAAATTAAAAATAAACATTGTTTATAAAGAAACGCTTTTCACAAATCACAGCAGACATGGCATGTATAATGCCATACATAGATAGATAGATAGATACTTGTGTGAATTCTATCTATCTATCTATCTATCTATCTATCTATCTATCTATCTATCTATCTATCTATCTATCTATCTATCTATCTATCTATCTATCTATCTATCTATCTATCTATCTATCTATCTATCTATCTAAAACATGGAGTATGCACAAAAAAAATCCAATGCATAAAACTGTACGTAAGCAAAGTTCCACACACTTTCCATTTTTAGTTCCCAATCAACATGAATTTTTACGCTCATGCACTCGCCTACAGCCCCACCCCAACTCCTCCCAGAATTTTGCCTATTTGAATATCAAATTAATTTAAATAGCCCCTTCTGTTCAGTGTTTTCTTAAAACACAATGATAAAAGCATGTGCACAATGGATGTCCTGCTTAATGAAGTGAAGACATGGAAAAATATACTATTTGGTGGCTTTTTAGTAGTATAAGCAGCAAAAGGAAACTGATGGAGTGGCACAGCATGGTGAAGGCACTCAAAAGTTCAAGTTCAGAAAAGAAGTGTCACATACAAAGTCACTGTGAAAAAGTAAGTCACAGCCCACCATCTGAAAAAAGTTCTATATCTAAGATTAACGTTGAAATGTTAACTTCAATCTTGTAGTTTATTTTGTCATTAAAGTAGAATGTCGTAAACTTCATCTTAAAATCGATTTTTAATTTACTAGAGTTTCTCAAATCCCATCATAACTAAAGTAGAACATTAAATGCTTCATATTTTAAGCATTCCTTGACCCGATCATTAATGGCTATGTGCTTCTTAAATGGGCTTTCTTTTACGTCGACAGGAGCGCGCAGGCAGTGATTGCCACACAGAATATTAAAATTCATTATATTACAGCTCTCTGAACATTTTAGAATACTAAGATGTATACTTGATGTCGTTTTCATGATGAAATGCATTAAAGCGTGTATTAACCATGTTGGGGCACGGTGGTGCGCGGTAGCTATGAGCTGGTGCCTCGTCCAGGGATTGTTCCTACCTCAGGCACGATACTTGCTGGGACGGGCAAAATCATAAATAGAATAATTTCATAGAGCAGTACTGTATCTGTCAAACATACCAATACCCAATTCCTGTCCTTCTGCTTTCTTTTTCCACTTAATCAATCGCAACAAAATAAGCATCTGTAATAAATGTAAAACCAGCTGTAAGCTTAGAACAGCAATTCTACAAAACTTTTAAGGAACACTGAAAAATCTTCGATATAACTGTTTAATTATTCCATCCATCCAGCCATCCATGGTTACACCAGTCCCAGCAAGCATTGAGCGCGAGGCAGGAACAATCCCTGGATGGGGCTACCAATGTGCCACTATGCTCCCACATGTTTAATTATTAATAGTATACTGTACATTATTTAAGTGAAGTTAACAATTTATCTGTAAAATGTAATACACATGCTATAATGCATTTCATTGTAGAAATGATATTATGTATACATCCTAGTATTCTAACAGCCTACAGCTCCCAGAGGATAGCTCTTGGAAATCTGAATCGACTTAGAATCCAGTCATAATCATCTATAAATACACGCTCTTGTCTAATTCATCCATTTGCGATGTCTTGTGACGAAGCTATGGTAGTTGGAATAGTTTGGCCATTCTGTGCACCATTACATTGTTACAAGAATGATTATACATTTGATATGCAATTAATTTTGGTGTATTTGAGAAAGCCAGCATCATGGATGGAAATCTAAAAAAGAAAGAGAAATGACATAGAAATAGTCTCAATGCTTTGATGCTGGGTGCCGCCAGTTTGCAAAACTGAACAGAAACGTGTGTACGCACGGTGTGAGGCTTTCGTGAAAATGTGTGTGTCTTTGCTCCAAGTTTCATTTTTATACATCTCGAAGTGAGCATGGAAATGAGAGTATGCAACATTTTTCTGCATCCACACCGTTTATACATGAGGCCCCAGGTCACCCTGCAAAGGTTGGCGCAGTGTCCCTCAATGAAGTCCGATGTCATTGCTGTTAATTTCCTGATAGACATGACACATGCTTGTGTGGCAGTTCTTAATGCTACCAACCAATGGTGCTGGTGTATTCCTGTCTTCAGTAGAGCTCGGCGCTTTGGTTATCCTGTCAACAATGCCACGTGGCCATGGAGCTGTCATTATCCTGGTGTCAGCAGAGCTCAGCACTGTTGTTTTCTTGCCAGCAATGCCGCTTGACCACATAGCTCATGTTTTGCTGTTGCACTTCTTTTCCTGTCTGCAATGCTACGTGTCTGCTCCGCTCTTGTTCGTGCAGTGCTTGGTTACCTGTCAGCCATAGTGCACCTCTGTGCCACCACTTGCTGTGAGAAAGAACCAAAGCCAGTTTCTATGGGGTTACGCATATCACAGGATAAGCTTTCTCAATTGAGACCAAGACTGAACTTCAAGATCTAGTGTTTCACGGGTTTTTGCATGTCAGATAGACAACCCTTAGCATAATATATACAGTAATCCCTCGCTATATCGCGCTTCGCCTTTCGCAGCTTCACTCCATCGCAGATTTTATATGTAAGCATATTTAAATATATATTGCGGATTTTTTGCTGGTTCGCGGATTTCTGCGGACAATGGGTCTTTTAATTTCTGGTACATGCTTCCTCAGTTGGTTTGCCCAGTTGATTTCATACAAGGGACGCTATTGGCAGATGGCTGAGAAGCTACCCAACTCACTTCTCTCTCTCTCTCTCTCTTGCGCTGACTTTCTCTGATCCTGACGTAGGGGGATTGAGCAGGGGGGCTGTTCGCACACCTATACAATATGGACGCTCGTCTAAAAATGCTGAAAGATTATCTTCACGTTGCTACCTTCTGTGCAGCTGCTTCCTGAAGCGACATGCTGCACGGTGCTTCGTATACTTAAAAGCTCGAAGGACACGTATTGATTTTTGATTGAAAAACAAACTCTGTCTCTCTCTATCTCTCTCTCTCTCTCTCTTTCTCTGCTCCTGACGGAGGGGGTGTGAGCTGCCGCCTTCAACAGCTTTGTGCCGCGGTGCTTCGCATACTTAAAAGCCAAACAGCACTATTGATTTGTTTGCTTTTCTCTATCTCTCTGACATTCTGTGCTCCTGACGTGCACTCCTTTGAAGAGGAAGATATGTTTGCATTCTTTTAATTGTGAGACGGAACTGTCATCTCTGTCTTGTCATGGAGCACAGTTTAAACTTTTGAAAAAGAGACAAATGTTTGTTTGCAGTGTTTGAATAATGTTCCTGTCTCTCTACAACCTCCTGTGTTTCTGCTCAAATCTGTGACCCAAGCATGACAATATAAAAATAACCATATAAACATATGGTTTCTACTTCGCGGATTTTCTTATTTCGTGGGTGGCTCTGGAACGCAACCCCCGCGATGGAGGAGGGATTACTGTAAATATTGTAGTCTCTGTTACTTAAATACTGAGTGACTCCTATCTTGATGACCCTGAATCAGATTAAATGGGTTTAAGAATCCGCCTTATGTTAGAGGAATTTATGATAGAAATATCAGCAATTTAAATCCTATTCTTGATGTCAGAATCAGACATGTCTGTGTAAAAAAAAAAATCAAAGGCAAAGCTTCTAGTGTTGCTACCCTGAATAAGTTGCAGCCCACATAGCTTTTACCAGAAGGCAGCTTTGCCTTATGGGATGCCTGTTTTTTCATCTTTTTAGGACTTGCCTGATTACTGCCTTTGTGGCCTTTATACATTCTCATGAGGTTTTTTCTTCACGTACTCCAGTTTTCCTCCTTTGCCCCAAGGGCATGCATGTTGAATAACTGGCGACTCTAAATTGAGCTGGTATCAGCGAGTGTGGGATATCCTTTGTAATGGAGTTACAGCCTATGTAAGGTTGGTTCCTGCCATACGCCCAGTATTGTTGGACCATCTCCCTGTGAGCCTATAACTGAATTAGACAAGTTCAATAAACAGATCCAGTATTCCCACAGTAAGTATCTCTTCCACCAATAAGACCAGTACACTCCTGTACTCTGTTACTTCCCAGTCACCTAAAAAACCAGACACAGTATAGTGGAGTCACCACAAATCAGGTGAGAGTCCACAGACCACCCTTGCTTGGTATTAGACAGAACACCCACCGACTCTGAGCCATTTTCCTTTATTAACCAAAGACATTTTTTTTTCTTTGGGCTGTTTATCTCACCAAAGAAAAACTAAACAAACTGAAATATAAATGTTTTCTTCTTTTCGCCTGAACTCTGAGTATATCTGTGCCACACTTGGATGATTTGAAGTGAAGTTTCCAGATGCATAGCTTGTCAGTGACAATCACCTTTCTCTGTTTACTAAGATGTACTCTCTTCTAATTATGATGACCCTGTCATTTAAGAGTAACACAGCTGTAATCAAAACCACTAAACCCACTTCACACTAATAAGAGATGGAAAATGTAAAAATAAAGTTTATAAACATATACAGGGAGATTCACTCGAAGGAGGCCCCAAATGTTCTGTTGTAACTCCCGTTAGGATGAAGCAATCTGAACCAAAAAAATACGCTATATACCTTGACGTATGTGTAATCGATTGCATTACATGCAATGCTGGAAGTGGTTTCTGTTTTCTGCCAGACACATTTCGACGCAGAGCTCCATGTTCCTGAACGTATTGGCAAGCGTCTTGGGGGTGAATAGCAGCAAATTCATGTTGGTTGTCTTCCTTCAAGTTTTCCACAGTGCGAGGCTTGTTCTGAAAGACTTTTCCTTTGAGCATACCCCAAAGGAAGACGTCTGGTGCTATCAGATCTGGCGACCGTGGTGGCCAAAGCCCCTTTGAAATTACCCTGTTGCCGAAGAAGGACTCAATTTCTGCCATGCTCCTTGCCGATGTGTGACACGTTGTTCCATCTTGCTGGAAGTAACCGTCCATTAACTTATGATCATCCAGTTGATTCTGACATTGCTTAAACGAATTGGTGACACAATAGGTTCGCACCATGAAGACGCGCTGCACAATACTGTACACCACCATCCTGATGAGAAGTCAAGTGACTGAGTGAAGGGGTATGGGCAGTATGCACCCAGAAGTTTGCAAACGGAAGTGAAATGTCGCAACAGCTGTCCGGCGCCTACCTCATCGCTCCGACGCAGGGGTATCACAGCTTGTTCGAAGCTCCGTATACTGAGGAGCACATTGTACGCTGTTTTGTTCAAATTGCTTCATCCTAGCGAGAGTTTGTGTGAATCTCCCTGTACAATATAGTATGTATATACCACCTGCTTAATATGCTGTTGCTTCTCCATGTGCTCCCAAAACAGCTCCGACCCACCCTCTGAAGGTGCCCTGTGGGCATCTGGCACCAGGATGTTAGCAACAGATCCTTTAATTGCTGGAAGAGGTGAGGTGGAGCCAACATGGATTGCACATCTTTTTCCAAAACATCCCAAAGATGTTCATTTTGATTGAGATCTGAGGAATTTGAAGGCCACGGCAACACTTTGAACTCTTCATCATTTTCTTCAAACCATTCGTGTACAATTCATGCAGTGCATTTTCCTGCTGAAAAGTGCCACTTCCATTTATTTAAGGTGTTATACCTGGGATGCAATGATGTTTAGGTAGACAGTATGTTTTAAATTAACATCTATGTGAATGCCCAGATCCAGGGTTTCCCAGCTGAACATTGCCCAAAGGATCTCCACTAGCTGGTCTTCTTCCCACAGTGCATTCTGGTGTCTTGTCTTCCCCAGGTAAATGATACACATCTTTCACTTGATGCAACAGAGTCAACTTTCCTCCATTGATCCAAGGTCCAGTTCAAAACTTAGCATTGACATTCTGACTGCTCTGTAGCTACAAAGTCCCATATACAGAAGGGCTTGATGCACAGTGTGTCGTGACACATTGCTCCCATAATTATCATTAAAATTATTGACAAGTTTTGTCTGTTACAACCACTGATGATCTCTCACAAAAATGTTTGATACTTGTCCGTCCAACACCCTGTTAATGGTTTGTGGTTTTCCCTCAGACCTCTGTCAGTTGGTCGACACCATGCCATTTCTGAAATGCTCTAACCCAGTTGTCTGGTCATAACCACTTGGCAATTATGAAAGTAATTCCAGTCTTTAGACATGCCCAATACAATCGACTACAAGTACCTGGTTTAAGCTTATGGTCTAATATATTCTTGACCTTGACATTTGGTATTGTTAAAAGACAGTCAATGAGATTCACTTCAAATTCTATGGTCGTAAAGTTTTTTTGGCTCATCAATATATATATATATAAACTTGAGTGGAGAGTTGTCCACTACACTACAATATGCCAACAACACCCTGGTGACTCCTAAAGTGTTGAACACTGCCACAATTTAAGGTGAATTCCTACCACATGGCACTTAGGATACGTACCTGTGGACATTTCTCAAGTGATTTTCTAAGGAATAAAGGATTATGCCCATTTTAATAAATTTATTGTTGTATTCATGAAAGGTGTATTCCCAGGATCAATAAAAAGTATAATATTCCATCTTAATGAGCTTCTGCTGCCCATAACAGTCCATTTAACAGTTCTATAGATTTCTGCGCCTGTGGGCTAGTTAAGATATTACAGTGATACAGCCTGCTGTGACATGCTCTTCCCACTGTGAAATCATATTCTTTCAAACTCCCCTCCTCTCGTTTACTTACAATTCAGCAGATTTCCATTCTTGCCCAGTCGGATCAATACTTGCAGGGGCTAAATGCATCGTTTCCAGCACAGAATGTGACCTGCAAATTACTTTACCAGTCTATTGCAATTAAAAACACACAGGCCTCTAACGGTGGAGCTGTACGTACCACTTACGAGCAACCCAACCGATGTGACTAGAATAATTAATCCAGGCAAGGTCAGAGTCTGAAGGCAGAGGCACAGTAAAAGGATACAGCAACAAATCTCTGTCAGGCACAGCACAAAGCAGTCATTAAAAATAAGGAAAAAGGCTCATTTTTCCAGACTAGCCTAATGATCTTCAATGAATGCTGCTAGACAATTAAAAGGACAGTCCAGATAATCCATCCATCCATTATCTCAATCACTGCTAGGGGTCATAGAGGTCAAAGCCTATCCTAGGAACATTGGTTATGAGGTCAGCCCATCACTCACACACACACTGCACAGAGTTCAAATGACTTTCCACTCAAGTCCCTGTAAAAGAACCCATACTGAGACAGGTTGAATGGGGATGTTCAACACAGACAATGTCAAAGCTTGGCTTCAATAGCAGAACTCTGGAGCTGTGATGCAGCAGTGTCAATTACTGCACCGATATGCCACTCTAAGGTTTGTAATGTGTGTGAAAAAGTAAGTACACTCCATGAAATGTTTTATCTCTTTCAACATATGTGGACATACCAAGACTTGATCTTCATTTAAAACATTTCTACTATATAATTGTATAATCGTGGTATTTCTCTCTACTTACCCTTTACCTAGGGGTAAGTGTACTCATCAGATTCATTACCGCGTTTGTCTACTGTTGCACCTTAAAATTAACACATGCATACATAGCTATACACATACACACAGAAACTCAACAAGGCCCTGTGAATGACACACACACACAGTTGGTTAATCACTAACCATTTATCTGCCAAGAATGCCTTACTTTACGTACTGTTCCCTACTTTTGGGTGGAGCTCTCACCCTCAGCCCTTAATAAACCTCGCAGCACAGAGGTAATGGCAAATCTCCGGCTGCATCAGGTGCTGAAAGAAATCTACCTTATTATTGCAATCACTCTAGACATTAAGACAAAACATAGACAATTAAAAGCGGCATGGTATTTATTACAGGAATAATAATACCAGTAGAACAAAGAATAATAGAAAATGTGAATAGCAAAGTCTGGATATATATAGTCTTTAGAAAAAGTTTATGAAAAGTTAAAAGATGACAAGGATGAATGTCGCAGGCGGCTTGTGATCTAGTACTCGTTGTTGTTCATGAAATGCTTTTCTGACGATCAGATGGCAATGGCCAAAAGTTGCCGCCGCCCTCTTCTGACATTGCTCTGTTTTCTTCTCCTGATGTCTTTGTCCCTTCTTCTTCCTCCCTCCTATGTTCCTCTTCAGATGAGGCATATCTCTATATATAATCTTCATTTGGATCTTGATCTTTGTTTGTCCGCGAATGAATTAGAAGAAGAAGCACTAGATGGCAGTAGCGAGACAGCTAAAACATAGGCATTGCATTAAGAATCTCCTTCAGGCTTATACTACTGAAGACTGTAGTACTCCAGTCACACCTCAAAACACAGACGTTCAAACTAAACAAATTGTTGTGCTTTACATTAACTAATCTTTATATATAATCTTCATTTGGATCTTGATCTTTGTCCGCGAATTCACTGCCTTGTGTGGTGTTCCTGCTGTGTTCAGTAGAGGGCAGTAGTGATGGAGGAGGAGAGGAAGTGAGGGGGAGAATCGTTGGATGAGGTTGGAGTGTGGTGATTAAAGAGGACTGAACTAAAGGAGACTACGTGCTGTTTGTACTGGCTGAATACACAACACCTTGGTTGTTACTTTTGTTTACAAACGTTGTCAATAGCACTCTTTGTGTTTAGATAGATAGATAGATAGATAGATAGATAGATAGATAGATAGATAGATAGATAGATAGATAGATAGATAGATAGATAGATAGATAGATAGATAGATAGATAGATACTTTATTAATCCCAGGGGGAAATTCACATACTCCAGCAGCAAAAAATATTAAATTAAAGAGTGATAAAAAAATGCAGGTAAAAAACAGACAATAACTTGAATAATGTTCAACGTTTACCCCCTCTGGTGGAATTGAAGAGTCGCATAGTTTGGGGGAGGAATGATCTTCTCAGTCTGTCAGTGGAGCAGGAGCAAAGAGTGCTTTGTGTTTAGATCTGGCGTCGACACCTGCTTTATTGTCGAGACTGTGGTTTTTTGTGTTTCTATCGACCGTCGTTGGCAGCAATTCGTCCAAATCGAATGTTCACCCACTTCTTGGAGTCAGCAGTCAGAGTATATAAGTCGGGCACACTTCTGTGATTTTCCATCAGTCGGCGTTTGGAGTTCAAGAAAGAAGCATTGGTTCTTCCTTACTCTTTGGATTGCCACAAAGCAACCTGCGAGATTGGAGAAAGGTTGAGAAGAGATCGTGAGAGGAAACGACAGCGTCATGAAAACGAGACGGACTGTGAACGGAGAGAAGCAGAAATGCCGTTCCTATCGAATCAATGTCCAAGGGTTTTGTTTTGTAATTTTGTTTCCCTTATAAAAAATCATAATGCTGTGCAACGAAGGGCCCAGTTCATGACTGGCAGCCGCGTTTAAACAGGGAGCCCCTCACAGACAACTTTAACACACGCAACGTAGTTGGGCGCACATGGCTAGTTTATTATAAAATTCTACCTTTGGGGGGGTTTGCAAGATGCGATTGTTACATATTCTGATTGGATGGCTGTCAATATGATGAATGAATCCACTCATCCATTTTCCCAAACAATTGAACTTTTTTGATGTTGTGTAGTACCTCCTACTGGCATGTCTTCCTTTCTCAGGTTGTAAACCCATTTAGCAACTTATTGTCCCAGATGTAAATCCTTTCTCAGGTTATAAACTAATCGATAGCCTTAGGCACCAGCATGTCTTCCTTTCTTTGTTGGAACAGCTGTTTCAAAAGTGAGGAACAACTGGGAAGTGGATATGCTTTGATGTGTTCTGAATTTAGTTCATCTGTTGTTGTCTTGAGCAAAATATAATGAAAATACAGAACAGAATTTACAGATTTTGTACCCCACAATAATAAAACATTAAACTCTATGTGTTCACTCTGTCTGAGCAATCTGATTAGTCAGTTTGGCTTTGGTGTGATTGATCAATTTGGCTTTGGTGATGTGATGACAGAGGAACTGTGAGTGAGAGACACACAAGGAGGAGGAATGGCATGTGAGTCACTGTCAAAGATGGCAACTACAAAAGCAGACAGGATGAGAGGAAGCTGCCTTGAAAATAATGATGCAGGATTTATGGGAACACACCGAGACAGGGATCACCGATGAACAAACATTCAAATACACGAGATTACTGAGGAAAGTAGTTAAAAGTGTATATTGAGCAAGAGATATCACATATTTTTAAATTATTCTAATACCTGCCTTCAACAGGTAACATGGCTAATATATTGATATAGGTAATATAAAATAACAGACATCACGTCACATTTACATTTTGTAGTTCATCATATAATTTAATTAAACATAAATGCAAATTTCACACGTGGAAAAAGTAAGAACACCCCCTATATGTATAACTACTTCAAATACCCACACTTGACTTGTTAAAACATTAATAGAGAGGATCTTGTCTGAACCTGTTGTGGACCACCAGGGCATGTACAGCCATCCTAACCCCGAAACAAACAGACAGGACACAAGCTGTTACGCAGCACACCATTATTTACAGCTGGGGAGCACATTTTTCTGCTCCCCACAATACAGTGCATAAAGCACAGCACAGTCCTCTTTTCCTTTTCTCTTCTCTCCACCCCCACTCCCCTCCCAGGAAGCTTCATCCACTTCTGCCCGACTCTGGACCCCAGAATGGAGTGAGGCGGCTCCTTTTATTCAGGTCCTGGGAGTGTTCAAGGTGGCTCATCAAGATTACCTAGAATCACTCCCAGGTGTGGTAGAAGTCCATTATAGGGCTCTGCAACTCCCCCTGGCGGCCCCCACGGAACCCCATCTCCCAGCATGCCATGCAGGAATCTGTAGTGCCACAGCCCCCAGGAGGGCTGCTCTAGTGAGTGTCCTAGGGGAGGTATTGCCTCAGCTGTGCCCTCTCCCCCTGTCCTTCGATTTTGTTGGCTTCAAGGCCAGGTAATGGCCGTGGCCGCCCCTCACACTGTCTTATTTAAACATCACTTTGCTGTTTATTGTTGAAGTGTTTATTGTCACCATGCCCAAATCGAAAGAACTCTGATGCCTTCTGTAAAAAGGTTATAGATGCCTATGAGTCTGAAAAGGAATTAAGAAAAAAGCTCTAAATAATTGGAAATTAGCCATTCCACTGTCCAGAAGATCAACTAAAAGTGGAGAAGATTTGAACAACTGCTTTACTTGTCCAGGCCAGGGCAGAAGGACAAAATACTGGAAGAAGTTTCTAGGATCCCCAGAATTTTATCGCAGGGTCAACACGGGAGGTGTGCCAGTAGAAAATCATTGTTTTCCAGAAACACCATAAGAACAAGATAAAAGTTTTCTCATGAACACGCAAGTAATGACTAGGACATGACAGAAACAATGTGCTCTGGACAGACGAGACAAAGAAACGTTTTTTTGGTCACAGTACCAGAAGACATGTTTGGTGAAAACCTAAGACAGTATTTAACCAGAAGACCCTGGTGCTAATTGTAAAGCATATTGATGGAAATAGTATGGTTTGGGGATCTTTTCCTGCATCAAGGGTTGGGAATCTCATCATCATAGAATCCATGATGAATTCTTCATTGTAGCAGAAGGGGCTTGAGGATAACATTAGACCATCTGTCAGAAGATTGAAACTCAACCAAAAGAGGACCTTGCAACATGGCAATGACCTTCAATATACCAGCAAACCCACCAAGAAATGTCTGTAAAGAAAGAAAGGGAGGGTTTTGGAATAGTCAATGGCCAAATCAAAGCTCAGATCTGAATTCCATCAAGATGGGGGATCTGAAATGGACACCCTTTAAACTTCACACAGCTAAAATAAATATGGGTGAGTGGGAGAAACTCCATCGATGTCAGACTGCGAATCAGTTCTCGAAAATGACTACTTGTAAGGGCAATACCAGCTATTATAGCCAAGGATGGGCATAATTTTTTTTCATTAACAGTAATGGCATATTGGTTGATTACTCATTGAATATATGATTGTAAAGTCAATTTTTTTCAATAACATTACCCTTATGTAAAGATACTGTTTAAATGAAGATCACATCTTGATATGTCCAAATATGTTAAAAACTTACTTTTTTTAGACGACTGTACTTTTATGTGCTATTTTATTGCTTTCCCTCATCCATTCAGTCTTCCTTTGTATAGTGCCTTTCATACACACTATGTCATTTTCACTAGGCGTAGGTTCTCCTCTAGAGACTCCAACTTTACTTCCAGAATGCAAAAGTGTGTTAAGTTGACCGCCATCTCAAAGCTATATAACCTGTGTGACTGTAAGATGGTGCAACCCTGGCCTTAGGTGGGCACTGCCTGATGCTATCAAATGTCAACCCTTAATTGGAAAAAGTAGCAGTATCAAGCAATCAAATAGTAGTCAATTACAGGACACTCTCGTGCATGTCCTTCCACAAGTTTTACTTAATATGAATGTCTTTAAGATGGGAGAAGAAAACCAGAATACAAAGCCTATGTTAACCATGAGAAGAAGTACAAAAAACTAAAATTGGGTCATTGTACAGAAGATTTGAGTCATTTGTGCTAACCACTTAGCTCCTTACCCCCCATCTGAAGAAATTACAGTGAAAGATGGACGCAGGAATTCTCAACTTATCTCATTTACCGAAACTGCGTTTGCAAGCTAAGCAGGTCATCCCAGACTTCTCTAACTCCAGCTACAGATTTAAGCAGTTCCTGGAGAATTTACAGATGCCCTCAAGTCAGGTGTGAGACATATAATCCCTCCAGCTACCCTGGGTCTGCTCAATTGGACATGCATCTCTTGGGGGATCTGCACAGGAGACATTCTTATGACATGCCCAAACCACCTTAACTAGCTTTTCCGCAATTTAGAGAAGTAAAGACTCTACTCTGAGGCTCTTCAGAATAGCAGAGCTTCACACCCTATCATGAAGTGTTAGCCCAGCCACTCTTACAATCTTATTCTGTCGGTCGTTACCCACAATTCATGACCATAGGTGAGGACAGGGATGTAGATTGACCAGTAAACCGAGAGTTTTGCCTTCAGACTCAGCTCCATGCACTGGTGCATCACCCGCAAAACATCTGCTGCTGCTCTAATCCACTTTGTCAATCTCATGTTTCCTTTTTCTATCATTTATGAACAAGATCCTGAGACTCTTCGACTAAGGGCAGTTGTTCCCTCCTTACCTGGAGAGAGCAATTCGTTTTTTATTGAGAGAGAACTAGGACTTCACACATCGAGGTGCTGATCCTCATCCCAGCTGCTTCACACTCAGCAACTTATCACTCGAATGTGTTCTGAGGGCGACAGTCAAACGAGGGAAAGAGGACAACGCACAGGCATCCCATCTTGAGAAAAAGAAAATGAAAATCTAAGAATAAGCCAAAGTTATAGGTATACAATGTAATTATTTTCTACCTGTGCTATTCTGGCCGTTTCACTCTGTCATGCTGCATATTTATAACAGTCCTCATGCCACTCTATAATAACAAAGAAAAAAAAATTTTAAATTGGCAAAAGTACTTGACCTCCGGTGTGGGTTATTTAAGGTTGCACTTCCCCAGTAAGTTTGATTTTTCCATGACGGACTCTTTTTTTGCGGCTCTGGCACCCTTCACTTGCAAGTTAGAAATGCGTTCATTTTCAGTGCCAGTTTGGGGGCGGAAATCTTGTGATATTTAATCCCACAGTAGGATGCTAATTGTCAATGCTGCCTGCAATATAAATGACATTAAATGTATTAATTATGACACGGTTAGACTTCAGTATCCATGGTAAATAAATGTAATCATTAGTCTCAGAGGCAGTAGGTGTGACAGCCTTCAATTTCACTCCTGTAAGTGTTGCTTAGGAGAAAGATTAACATTTGGATTCCTGCTCTTTATGTAAACTACAAAGGACAGCTTACAGTTTCCCTTTTTCTACATAGCATATTTTTTTTTATATTTGTATTTTATTGCATCTCTGTCTACCTTACATTAGGTATTCAGTGTATCAGAAATGTTGTTGAATCCGAGAATACTAAAGTTGTATTTTTTTTTGTAACTTAAAACTTTTATTTTACTTGCTCTGCATAAATATTACAATGTATTTCTCATTTTTTTGGCATAGATGGTAAACTAGGTTCTTTTTCATCTCTGAAATGTTTTCTCACCCTCTATAATAAGTCAGTCTTTAGTACCTACATGCATTCTCATAATCTCCACTATGTTCCTGTTCTTTGAAACTCACTGTCTGCTGATGGCGCTTACACATTGGTGGGCTCACACCTACACTAATTAGAGCCTTATGTAACATCTAAAGCTTACTAAGATTTATACATAAGATGAGGTTTTTGATCTATCACATATAAGCAGATTTTAATTGTAACGAGTTGTACAAAGTTGTCCTGTGCATTTTCCAACCTTCATGTAGTACAGAGACTGAAACTGTGTAGGTTAACAAGAAACGTTTATGCCTCAGGATTCTGGGTTTCAGGTTGTCAAGGTATTTTCATGCTGCTTGATATGAGTGCTGCCTTGGATTTACAGGATCTTCCTGCAATTGTTTCCACCATTTCTGTAACATTTCATGTTCTTGTATTAATTCGTTCATTTGCTTTCCAAATCTGTTTATTGCAATACAGAGTGCAAGGAAGTTAACAAACCCCCCCCACCTCCCACCCCTGCAAGGGTGCCTGTCTATCACAGTAGAGATCTGCACGACTCCCAGACGTTCCTGCCATAGTTTGAACCTGCTCCCAACAAAATTACATCCCGTTTCCATCCTCTAGTACCCACTTTCTCCCGTGTCCATTTAAGGTTCCATTCTGCTCCCAGCTGCACTGTCACCTTTCCCTCTAAATGCCACTTGAATTGGGCACATGGCCTAAGTGGATTCTTAAAACAGCAGAATCTACAGGGGGAAAAAAATCACACAAGTCAAGTTAAGTCAAATCAAGTGGCTTTATTATCATACCATCCTTACATCATGTGGCAGCATGCAGTGGCACTAAATAATGTTCCACAGGAGTGCAGTGCAAAATATACATAAACACAAGACACGTGCAAGACAGGTAAAAAAAATTATACTATACAATAAATAAATAAACACTTATGAATAAATAGTAATAAATAAATAATTAATTAACAGTTGTAAAAGCCAACCCTGACACAGACAGACGCAAGAGGTACAAGGTCAAAGTACACGTGCGTTTTTATTTTCTTCTCATCCATCCATCCATCCATCCTCTTCCGCTTATCTGAGGTCGGGTCACGGGGGCAGCAGCTTGAGCAGAGATGCCCAGACTTCCCTCTCCCCGGCCACTTCTTGTAGCTCTTCCGGGAGAATCCCAAGGCGTTCCCAGGCCAGCCGGGAGACATAGTCCCTCCAGCGTGTCCTGGGTCTTCCCCGGGGCCTCCTCCCGGTTGGACGTGCCCGGAACACCTCACCAGGGAGGCGTCCAGGAGGCATCCTGATCAGATGCCCGAGCCACCTCATCTGACTCCTCTCGATGTGGAGGAGCAGCGGCTCTACTCTGAGCCCCTCCCGGATGACTGAGCTTCTCACCCTATCTTTAAGGGAAATCCTAGACACCCTGCGGAGGAAACTCATTTCAGCCGCTTGTATTTGCGATCTCGTTCTTTCGGTCACCTCCCATAGCTCATGACCATAGGTGAGGGTAGGAACATAGATTGACCGGTAAATTGAGAGCTTTGCCTTTCGGCTCAGCTCCTTTTTCAACACGACAGACCGCTGCAGAGCCTGCATCACTGCGGACGCTGCACCAATCGGCCTGTCAATCTCACGCTCCATTCTTTCCTCACTCGTGAACCAGACCCTGAGATACTTGAACTCCTCCACTTGGGGCAGGATCTCGCCTCCCACCCTGAGAGGGCACTCCACCCTTTTCCGGCTGAGGACCATGGTCTCGGATTTGGAGGTGCTGATTCCCATTCCAGCTGCTTCACATTCGAACCGATCCAGAGAGAGCTGGAGATCACGGCCTGATGAAGCAAACAGGACAACATTACCTGTAAAAAGCAGTGACCCAATCCTGAGTCCACCAAACCGGACCCCCTCAACGCCCTGGCTGCGCCTAGAAATTCTGTCCATAAAAGTTGTGAACAGAATCGGTGACAAAGGGCAGCCCTGGCGGAGTCCAACTCTCACTAGAAACGGGTTCGACTTACTGCCGGCAATGCGGATCAAGCTCTGACACCGGTTGTACAGGGACCGAACAGCCCTTATCAGGGGGTCCGGTACCCCATACTCCCGGAGCACCCCCCACAGGATTCCTCATTGTGGTAAACGCCTTCCCCATTTCCCACAGGCACAACGCAGTCCAAATAGCACAAGCACAGAATACACAAATCCGTTTTCTTTTTCCTTTTCCTTTTGTTTCTCTTTGTCTTTTTTCCTCCATTCCTCCCAGCAAGCTTTGTCTCCCTCCTCCCGACTCTGGCTCCCAGAGTAGTGGCTGCTGGCTCATTTTATAACACACCCAAAAGTACACCAGGTGCTTGATGACGTATTTCCGGCAGTGCTACGGTTTGTTTAAAGAAAAGCATGCGTGGCATTTTTACTCAGGTGACAGAGAGGACAACTGGGTAGAGGCATGTTACTGTTCAACACCCACTTATAAGTACAAAAGGTGCCCTAAAAACAACAAAACAGTAGGCCTACAATAAAAATAAAAATGAACACCCATGTTTTAGACTAGGACATAATTAGTAGAAAGTCAAATGTGCGATCAATAGAGCTGGCACCTGCGACTTAAAGCTCATGGTCACTTTGAACAGCACAAAGCTGTTTTAAAGGAAGGGACATCATTAGCAGAAGTGACAGACTATTTGTTAAGGCTTGTTTCATTATGTTTCAAAATGTTCTAATAAAACAAGTCATTTTTAAAACCAATGAGGGCTTCTCTTAGGTTATAATGTGTGTAGCAGTACTCAGTTCTACTTAAGATGTTAAGGCATACATTTGTTAAAATGAATACGAATTTTAGAATAGTATGAATTTATGTTTTTTCCTTTTAAGTTATTTTGAAAGAGAAATAGTAATCTTGCAAGTCTTTAAAAGCTCACCAAGTAGTTGATTATAAACTAAGATGCTCTAAATGAATCTGTTTGATTAGAAAAACTAATAAAGATTCATTGTATAAGAAGGGGGCAGCATGGTGGCGCAGTGGTAGCGCTGCCGCCTCGCAGTTAGGAGACCCGGGTTCGCATCCCGGGTCCTCCCTGCGTGGAGTTTGCATGTTCTCCCCATGTCTGTGTGGGTTTCCTCCGGGCGCTGTGGTTTCCTCCCACAGTCCAAAGACATGCAGGTTATGTGGATTGGTGATTCTAAATTGGCCCTAGTGTGTGCTTGGTGTGTTTGTGTGTGTCCTGCGGTGGATTGGCACCCTGCCCAGGATTGGTTCCCTGCCTTGTGCCCTGTGTTGGCTGGGATTGGCTCCAGCAGACCCCCGTGACCCTGTGTTCGGATTCAGCGGGTTGTAAAATGGATGGATGGATGTATAAGAAGGCATGTTCAAGTTTTTATTATATTTTTATCCCTGGTCTTCTTTTTTAAAAAACAAAATCTAGTCACTCTAACAGTTAGATGGATATGCCTCCATTGGGATGGGTGTTGCCAAGACAAGCATTTAAAATACATATATTCTAATCACAGACACAAGATGTGAGCCCACAACTCCAGCACAGCCAAACACACCACAGACCTCAACTCATGCAGGTAGGTTGACAAAGATACAAAGGGAAAGAAATAAACATACTACAATACTCCAACCAGTAATCAGTATCGTACATCTGTCTTACAAAATGCTGTGCATATGCACCACAATGCATGGAATGTGTTATGACTAAGAGTCCCAAAACACCAAAGAGTTCCAAAGAGCCTACTAGCGAGGGGAATTCAGTCAAGAACCCTGGCTAGATACAAAAAGGGCCAAGCTGAATTTGTATAAAATGAAAGACTTTTTATTACACAAATGCCCCATAAGTACATGAAGCTCCGTAGAGCACACAAGATAAAAAGGAGTTGTCAGCATGGGCGATCCAAGGCAAACAAGTCCCAATACACAATCCAATGGTAAAATCAAAACAGACCAAAATAGCAAAGAAAGCAAAAACACAAGAAACACTCACCTATTCCCTAGTGTATTAGAAATAAACTGCCAGGAACTGTGAGAGACTCTCTGGTTTTATAGGATGGAGGGAAGTTCCTGGCGATGATTGACAGATTGCCCCACCTCTTGGGGAACCACCCACAAAACATATGGAATATATCAAAGGCTCTGATCTTGGTGTGTTTTCTAACTTATGTTTGATCTCCTGGTTCTCATTTTAAATCTTTACAGCTATTATTGAGCATTAGAGTTACACACAATTTCCTTGCAATCAAAAATAAAATAATTACAAGAAATCACTTATTATACATTATTTCTTCTAATCAGAATATCATTGAAATAGAAAAGTAAAAGATCTGAAAGTTATACCAGCCTTTGAGAAAGAGTTGAAGAAAAAACAAAGAAAAATAAGGGAAATGCTAGGACAGCCATGGCAGCTACACCACTAAACAAGAAGGTAAAAAATCTGAGAGGAAAGACTGATAAGATTAAAACATCCTCATTTCATTGGCTGCCAGCCACTCATTCAACCAAACATGCAGCAAATAGCCAGTTATCGATAATTGGAACTGGGTGACCCATTAATCTACAAAGCAGACAGTTAAAAAAATACAGACTTTCCAGAAATTAAAGGAGAGATAAAGAGAGAAACTCTGTATTTCCAGCAAGAGGCCCGTGCGAACTTGACTACGACAGTAACCAAAGAGAAACGCTTCCACCGTATAGTGGAGAGTGAGCAGAAAAGTCCAGGAGGCGAAAGATATGGGATGAAAGGCACACCTCAGTAGCGAGGATAGCGAAAAAGAGTCAAAGAAAAAACTTCTGCATTATTTAGAAGTCTCATTTTGGTGTAGATATCTTGACTGTCTGACCTTCTGGCATTTTCACTTTTTGAACAGGGATTTAATTATGAGTTTATATAGGGATTTTATTTTCAATTTCAGGCACTTCAGTAAAGAAAAGGTCTAACAATCAACATTCATGGCTTGATCTGCCACACCACAGAACCAAAATTGTCAATTAAGGCATCTTATTCCAATGCCTGGAGGACAGTGGGGTTTCAAGAATGGTTCTGATGTTATGATGCTGGAGTAAAAGAATATGCTCTCCAATGAAACACACCTCAGATCTCAGCACATACTGCCAGGACATTCACACTCCTTATAGATCCATAGCTTAAATTATATGTGGACCTCCAATTTCTAGGGGCAAACATTTGAGCAATATGCTTACATCTCTGCAGTTTAAGTTAAGGCTAATTTAAAGATTCCACACTATAATATTTGTATTTTTAATTCCACGGGAAAATTTAGATGCATACAACAGCAGAAATATAAAAAAAGGATACAGACTCACAAGACAAATAATGCAGCCAATCAATCGAGCAATCAGTCAGTAGATAGATAGATATCGTATATATTCACGTAAACGTCGAGACCCAAAAAATCGATCATAAAATCAGACCCTGACTTATACACCCATTCAAAACTGTGACATTTAAATTTTCTTTTTTTTTACATCTTCTTGCCTCCTCCAATCTCACATCAGTTTCTCAGACACATCAAATTTTGTTGGAGCAGCTCAGTTACCAATTTCTTTCGCTACTTCAACGACATTTAATTTAAAACCAGCTTCATGTTTTCTTTGGATCGAATGCTCCATTGTAGATAAGGGATGGTCTTACGATAAAGGAGTTTGAGGGTGTGAGATACAAAAAACACAAATCAGTGCAAATGTTGCTTCGGAATAGTTTGGGTATTACCATGTGGTCACGAAAAAAAAGGCAGTGTGCTCCATGGTTACTCTCTCAGGTGGGCGTGAGCATATCATAATGTCTTGGACCAATAACTTCAGTTTGCCACATTCGACTTATACATCCGACAGTATAAAATTCCAGAAATTATACAATAAAGTCAAATGCTGACTTATCTGCAGGAGGACTTATCTTTGAGTATATACGGTAGATAGTTATATAAAAGGCACCCTGATAGGACCTGAGCAGTTTTGTAAAGAAGAATGGGACAAAATGGCAGTATCCAGTGTGGAATATGGCCGGCAGCTTATCCTGGCCAATACCCCCAAGCCGCCAGATGGAGCCATCCCTGCAACATGGAGGGGCCCCGAATTCCAGCAGGGCATCATGGACCTTGGAGTTTTCCTTCACAGCCCTGCTGGATACCATGGGGGCCGCCAGAAGACGCTGCAGGGAGGCTCAAGGACTTGTATTTTCCCTATAACCCGGAAGTACATCCTAGTCACAGCGACAGAGGAAATAACGTACTTCCAGGCTGAAGAAAAGGAGTTTGACCCGACCTGGAAGTTTTATAAAGTCACATGGACTGAGGAACAGAAACACTTCCAGATCAAGAAGTATAAAAGGACTATGGGAGATCCCAGAAGTTGGGTCGAGTTGGGAGGAAGCGTGACTGAGCTGCAGGGAGGTGTGGAGGATTATTGAGTATTGTGATTATTATTATTGTTTATGAGTATTATGGAGTGGAGGGTGCTTTGTGCACATTATTATTGTAATAAATCCATTATTTGGACTTTTATCTGGTGTCTGGCGTCTGATCTGAGGGTTCAAGGGGACGACAGCATCTGTTACACCAGATAGATGTTCAAAGCTGACAGAGAAAAAGAGAGCTGGGCACACAGACTCAAGGCTGTCATGGCTCCCAAAGGTGCATCTACTAAATTATGACTGAAATGAGTGGATTTTCATGTGGTAAATTATTTTGTGTGTTATACTTAGAATTCATGTAGATCACTTTACAGAAGTATCTTTTCACTTTGATATTAAAGAGTCTTTTACTGTTGACCAATGTCAAAAAGGCCAACTTAAATCCACTGTCATTCCATGTTCTAAAATAATAAAATAGGAATACTGCCCTGGGGTGAATATGTGTTATATGCACTGCAGATAGATAGATAGATAGATAGATAGATAGATAGATAGATAGATAGATAGATAGATAGATAGATAGATAGATAGATAGATAGATAGATAGATAGATAGATAGATAGATAGATAGATATTGTGCATATATTTCAAAATGAACTTAACAAGTACAGTGGGCAGAAAAGATCCCAAGAAGTGCTTCTTAGCACACTGTGGTGGAAAAAATAATGAACAAATGAATAAAAGTGTTCCAAGACAGCCAGGGGATTTTTCATAATAGCATCCAATTTTGCCACCATCCTCTTTTCCAAAACTGCTTCCACTGAGTGCAGGGTTCACCCTGTGATGGAGTAGGCTTTCCTGATATTTGTTCAGACATTGTACTTCTTTTAGGCTTAGGTTGCATCCTCAGGACAGCACTCTGGCTGCTATGGACTAGTAGAACATTTCCAGCAGTTTTCTGCACACACATCAAATGACATGAGTCTTTTTAGCAAGACCAGTCTGTTCTGTCTGTTCTTGTACAGCACCACCAGAAAGGTGTGGTTTGCTGTTTATGTGAACTCCCAGGTACTGCTGGGATAAACCTCAGCCTCTTTTACCCAGAACTGGTTGGACCAATATTTGGAATATTTGTTGTTTATCATGAAACACACTAACATGACTCAGTTGTTCAAGTGTGCTACAAAAGTAAACTGTCTTATGATTAGAAGTAGAACCACTATAAGAATAAAATCTATTTTGCCTAAAGGCATGTAATCATTGACTGGAGCTCACAGCCAAGATTACTGCGTCTTTTGTGGACTGAATTTTTTGGGCCAGAGATAGATGACAAAACCAATTTTCTTAACACAGATTGTATTGCACATTGAACAGGTTGTACTAAGATGGAATGATGGTGCAGAATTATTAATTTGGTTTATGATGTGTTGTTTCTTTTATTTTTTATATGCGCGATTTCACCATTTAGCCTTCCTACAGACTCCTTCTGTCTCAAGATTTGCTGTCAGTGTTGCAGTTCCTCATGATTATGTAAAAATGTCTACAAATTATTTCTTCTAACTTATATTGCTGCCTTATTCTTTAATGAGCCAGAGGCTTTGAGAATCAGATTTCCAGATAACTTAAGGAAGTGATGACAAGCAATCACAGCCTGAGTGCCAGTGGTGACTACTTGAAGAGTATAAGATCTTATAACTGCTAAATATCTTGAAGGCAATGTCTTTAATACCTAACAGAATTTGTTATACAGATGTAATATATGAAAGAACAAGACAGACATGGTAAAGGGTTGGGGACCCCATTTAATGCATGCAAACTGTATGACACTAAATAGCCCAAATAAGAGCCTCTTACTAGGTTTTTACTGAGAATTTCACGGAGCTCCATGCTGTCTCTCTCTGGTCCACAACTGAACACCAACTTCCGGTGACTCTGTTCTTTAAACAGCCCATGTAACAAACTTGAAATGATGTTGGCAGACTTTGTCATCCCTGCTGTGAGTGGAAGAGAGGAGGCTGTTAGGGACCGACCTTCCCCAGAGTTTGGTTAGTGAGTCCTTACCCTACAAGTGCTGGCTGATTTGCATGTTTGTGACACAGTAAATACAGAAAAATCCAAACCAATATTGATGTATTGTATATTGAATACTCTCTGACATGGCATTTGAAGATAACACCATTGACTGCCCTAAGACCTCCAAAAATGGCTGAAAATGACTGTCTCAGGCTAGTGTATTTTACCTTTTTTATTTCTAGGAGTCAGCTTAGGACTGCACATAAAATTCAATATGCTCTGACTACAAGCTGAATGGAAATTGTAGATATGGCTACTATTGTAAAAACATACTTATCATTTAAAAAAGAACAATGTAGTCACATAAACTTCTTGAGTCAATCCAGGCAGAGTCGGATGTAAAGAAGGAGGATTATATTCTCTCACACACACCCACATGGGGCCAGTTTAGAGCTGGCAATTAATATAACACATGTATCGTTAGAATGTGAACGAAAAATCTCAGTGCCCAGTGGGAATAATAAACAGAGACGAAATGAGAATTTGCCCACTCTACAAAGACAATGACCAGAGTAAGAAACTGAACCCAGAGCATTGGGTCCATGAGTCGACCGTGTTAATAAATGGGCCCTACTCAAAAGGAATTGATAATGTTATATTGCTCGTCAGCATATCAGCTCTATCTAGAACATTGGCTGATGGTAGTGACTGGACTGACAGTAAACAAAAGAAATTATTTTAGTGGTTCACCCAGTTAGAAACGGTCAATTGATGCAGAACCACTACTTAGTTAAGACTTTCTTTGAAACTTAAGTTGTTATTTAATGATACTCATTTTTATTTTTAGGTTTGCAGGGTGGTGTTTACATTTTGCTTTATGATCATCCGGTGTTTGTGGAATCTTCTTGGATGTAGTAGTTTTGAGTTTTGTTCATCAGGATCTAATTTATGTATAGTTTTACTGGTTTTGGCTATTGTTTCTCTTGTCATTAATATTCTTTAAGTATCATGGCCAGAGCAGGCTGTTACTTCCTAAGGAGACTCAATGAAGTCTTCAGCTTCATTTTGGATTTTAGGTTTCCTATGAATGTCGCCATGCTGTTCATAACAATAACATTTCATTGTTAGTGACTCGTGATGTAACTATATTACATTTAAAACGTTACTAGGCCATTTAACCGTTTGTTCAGGTTGTGACGTGAGTTACTGTCTTGCATCCCAAAACACGAGGCTGAGTCTCAGTACTTTAGAAAAACCAACTTTATTTAGCTTGAAACAGGAACAGCACAGTTATTTATTGTAGTGGGCGCTACCTACCACTCTACTATTAGACAGACACAGCAATCACGCAGGGCCGTGGCCAGGTTAGGTGCCAAGTAATACTGTTCCCTGCATGTATAATGTTCCTTGCATCATCCATCGATGGCAGGCACTTATAGCGCGACTGTGATCTTTTCAGATTTGCTTTCACTACCGCGCTGGAAGCCTGCGGTTGCCCAGGCAACAGATAGGCTGTCTTCCACAGATACGTTGATCGTGCTTTGGGACACTCTTTGCCGTGTTGTCCCGTTGAGGGGAGTTTCAAAAGAGTTTAGAAACCTTACAATGTATTGAATACCTTTCTCTCTCTCAACCTACCATTTAGCGTTGTTTTAGTTATAGGTAGGGCCAGACTGGGAAGCTTATTCAGGCTGGGAATCCCAGGTCTAACGCAGGCCACACCATATACATCAGTTTTACAGGGACAGACTCAAAAAACCAACAAACACCAATTTGTCTTGGAATTTTTTATGAACAAGGAGACAGTAGATTCAGCTTTTACACATACAATTCTCTCTTAAATAACAGTCTCAAGACAACTTCTGATGAAGTGTTTAACAACACTTCATAAATGTAAACACTTAAACTCACCGCTCCTTAGCACATTCGAAATGAACCGCAGGGAACTGTGGAAAACCCTCCAGATTTATAGGGCTGAGGGCAGTACCTGGCAATGAATGGTGAGGGCAGTACCTGGCAAAAAAAAAAAAACACACGATAAAGGAAACTGATATACATTCTGTAAAAGAAATTAAATTTAGATATATTAATAAAATCTTATCTTAAATTTAGAACCTCTTAGAAGAAGCATTCTATGCGTCTTTAATGTCACTTCATGAAGAGGGAGCATTCCTCACAAGCAGTCTATTACACCTTGGTCAGAATGGTCAAAATATTAAGGGTAGAGGTCTGTTTTATAAGCAAATGGATTTACATAACAGTGTCACATTTACTCTGCTTGGTTCATCAGCTTATACCCAAATGACATCTCTATCTATACTAATAAAAGGCAAAGCCCTCACTGACTTACTCACTCACTGACTGACTGACTCACTCATCACTAATTCTCCAACTTCCCGTGTAGGTGGAAGGCTGAAATTTGGCAGGCTCATTCCTTACAACTTACTTACAAAAGTTAGCAAGGTTTCATTTCGAAATTCTACGAGTAATGGTCATAACTGGAACCTCTTTTTTGTCCATATAATGTAATAGACTGCAGCTCGATGGCCGTGGGAGGCGGAGTTGCGTATCGCATCATCACGCCTCCCACGTAATCACATGAACTGACTGTGAACACAGTAGGAAACAAAGCACGGCGTAAACCGTAAGTTTAAATTAAGTTTATAGAAACGCTCCCGCTGCCGTTTGCAATACCATATTTGCGACATACAAGTTTAACGAGAAGACACGAGGTATAAACGAGACTTTGGATCACTTTGGAATGGAGTTAAAATTGCTGTAGTGAGAAACTTTTAAGTGCTGGGTCTTAGCTAACATTAAATAAAGCCGTGGACATCGCAACATCACACAAGAGAGCGTATGTGGATGTGTATATGTATATATATGTACTAGCAAAATACCCGCGCTTCGCAGCGGAGAAGTAGTGTGTTAAAGAGGTTATGAAAAAGTAAAGGAAACATTTTAAAAATAACGTAACATGATTGTCAATGTAATTGTGTTGCCATTGTTATGAGTGTTGCTGTCATATATATATACATATACACATATACACACACATATACACACATATACAGATATATTATATATACATATACACATATATTTTTTATATATATATTTTTTTTATATATATATATATATATACACATACATACATACATACATACATATACACACATAGATGCACTTACAATAACATAGAAATCAATATAAACAACATTAACATCATTATCATATGAGAATATGAAGTAATATATAAGAAGCACATATCATATAAATATAAATAATTAAACAGTAAAATCTTCTTCTATAATTTTCCACCGTGGCTTTTCGTTGGTCTGTCCAGGATTTTAAATCACCTGTAGCTTGCAAACCGTTTCACCTATTGACTTGAAATCTGGTACACATATAATACGTCATGTCTGCTATCCGCTTTATGGGTGATGATTGTATTACTGTTTTTATGTTTATTTTATTTTAGAATCAACTCCTATCTGCGCACAGCAGGGCGGCCGTGGGCAGATGCGTATGGTGTATTCACTCCATGTTATCGTGCATTGTGCTGTCACTGGTATTTTGATAAAAGAATTTGAACAATATATAAGAAGCGTATAAATTATTAAACAGTAAAACATTAACATTTCAGAAGTAAAGTTACATTGAGTACTACTGCAGTGCCTTCGGGTATACCTCATTTTTTGTTTGCCCATTACATGCTTAAATGTATACATTTTTTGGTGTACCTACCCGAGAACACGCGACATATAACCGAGCGTGGGAGAAGCATGGATTTTAAACACGCATTGAGTTCATCTGCTGGTCTCCCTCGTGGAATAACTGGTAATGTTTGACTAAAATGTACAGCGAGTAAAACGACATTACCTCCTTTTTTTTTTTACGATCTCTGAGATCTTGCTTTTTTCGGTTCAAGGCTTCATAAGCTCTTTTATGTGCCATGGTGTACTTAATAAGTACTAATTATCCCAAACCATCATCTTGGAATGTTGCAAGACTTTCGCCTTGTATGTAGATCGGGGTAATTACATTCATTGCATTCCTAGTCTGAATCACAATCTGATTGTATGGGTGGTTACCTGGCACTGTAGGGTTGCCACCCGTCCTTTAAAATACGGAATCGTGCCGCGTTTGAGAATGAAATTGCGCGTCCCGTTTTGAATCAATACTGGACGGGATTTATCCCGTATTTTTTTTATAATTTTTTTTTTAAAGCAGCGTGTCATGCAAATCATCCCATACGCATTTTATGAAGATGCCTCCTTTCCTACTTTTGATTGGGTAATACTTGATGTCATCGTTAGTTTGATTGGTCTTTTTAACTGTCCAGTGAGGAGGGCGTGTCTTTTAAGTAGAGTCTGCAAAGTGTTGGCACTGAGATGTGGCGTCAGCGCCATAGTTGAAGCCCCTAACGTTGCGGTCAGCAAGTCGGCTAACATCCGCCATGTGCCGTCTTTCAGTTGCGAGAAGCAGATCATAGAATGGTTGAAACTGTTGCCCTTAACGTTGCGCCACGGCGTGTGGTTCGTTTATACCTCGTGTCTTCTCATGAAAGTTTTATCTCGCGGATATGTTATTGTAATCCACAGCGGGAGCGTTTCTATAAACTTAATTTAAACTTATGTTTTACACGGTGCTTTGTTTCCCTTATGAACATGCTTGTATGCTTCACTCGCTCCGTTCTCAATTGTTTAATTAATTTTTTGCTCTTCGCTGTTTCCGGCTGTTCCTCCATTTCCCCCTACTTCGTTCTTTTATCTCGCGAATATGTTATTGCAATCCTTAACGGGAGCGTTTCAATAAACGGATTGAAAATAGTTTTGCATTTACCTTTTTAGTAAAAGGCGAGCTTTTAAGCCTGAGAAATCACCCCGTAAATGCACACGTTTAATTGCACATGTGTTAATATGTATGGTTACACAGTATTAAGAGACAGTGAACAACGTCAGTTACCTTTGTTCCCGCGTTTGATAAAAGGTGAGCTTTTAAGCCTGAGAAATCACCCCGTAAATGCACACGTTTAATTGCACATGTGTTAATATGTATGCTTACACAGTATTAAAAGACAGTCAAAAATTAACGTCATTTACCTTCATTCCCGCGTGTGACTCGTGCTGTAAATCTCTTCCTTGTTTTTAGTTCACGTGATTACGTAGGAGGCGTGATGACGCGATACGTGACTCCGCCTCCTCCATTACAGTGTATGGACAAAAAATATGTTCCAGTTATGACCATTACACTTTGAATTTCGAAATGAAACCTGCCTAACTTTTGTAAGTAAGCTGTAAGGAATGAGCCTGCCAAATTTCAGCCTTCCACCTACACGGGAAGTTGGAGAATTAGTGATGAGTCAGTCAGTCAGTCAGTCAGTGAGTGAGTCAGTCAGTGAGGGCTTTGCCTTTTATTATTATAGATATGTAGATATGTATCTATATGTATATATATGTTTACATAACCTCTTTAACACACTACCTCTCCGCTGCGAAGCGCGGGTATTTTGCTAGTATATATATAAAATCCAACGTCTGTCTGTCTGTATGTCTGTCCGCTTTTCATGACAGAACTACTTAACAGACTTAGATCGGGTTTTTTTCTGTAATTTGTTTGAACATTCCAGTTGATCTTGCAACTTCTCTCATTGCGCTATGTATAATAGTTTGCAGTACCGATTTGTTTGTGCGAATCCAAGAGACACGCAGTGGGCCGAGGGGAGGGGAGCAGGGCCCTCCTCACTCACGTGCCAGCCTTGGGGCATTCCTTACCTTCACATAGTATAGAAGGAAAATTTTTTTACATTAGGCATAAATAGCATATTAGCATAAATAGCCATAAAAGTAATTAATACCTTCTAAAACATTAAGATTAAGCATAAATTAGAATGATTAAGCAAATAAGATAGGTCAAGCAAATGGTTAACTAAAAAATCAGTCATACTGCATTATTTTTTAAGCTTGAAGGAAAGTTACCAGTATTAAGAAAGCAAGAAGAGGACAGGACAATAATGACGCACAGAAACTAACCGAGGACAAAATAAGAAGGCATGAGAACATCTGTTCTCATGGAGGCCAGAAAACAAGGAACAATACCAGTAATAAAATGCAGGAAAAATGGTTCTAGTAGGCACATAAGAAGCCAGCTGAAATAGTGAATCAGCAAAGATGGCAAAAAAGGCATTGCTGCCAAGGTCAGATGATGTAATGTATGGAACATAACAAAATATATTCTAACATAAATAAGTTTAGAAAATTATACTAGCATTTAACCTAAGTACAGAAATTAAATGTAAATCAAGCATGCCAAGCAAATGATTAAATAAAGGCACATGCCATATTTCTTTTTAAATTAAAGTTTAGCTTCAGGCCACTATTATAACACAGTTTGAAAGGCTTAAAAAAGGAAATGACGAGAGGCCTTGGCCAGTGAAAGAAATAAGCAAAGACAGAAACTTGAAATGAACAATAGACAGTGAAAGTATCAGGGGCCAGCTGCAGGATGAAGTCAGGGATAATTAGGGTTCCCATGGGAACTCAAGGTATCGGCCGAACAGGGATAGAGAGGAGTCAGAGCAAATGAGCTAATTTGAACGAGGTCAGAGTGATAAGAAATGATATATACGTTTTGGGTTTTGAACTGTTCGGGGCTCAGCTCAATTTGGCCGTATTGGGTTGAGTCTGTGTTATTATTATGGTTATTTTATTGCAATAAAACTATAGATTCTGTTTGCCTAACCCAAGTCTCCTAATAGCTTTCATTTCAGGTAAAAAGCCTTCTGATGATAATTTTTCACCACTTCAATAGCTACTGAACGAGAGAACTACTTAACGGATTCAGATCGTGTTTTTTTCTATAATTTGCTTGAACATTCCGGGTTGTGTTTGCGACTTCTCTTATTGCGCTAAGAATCATAGCTTGCCTGCAGGAGCGTATATAATTCGCACTAATCCGAGACAGAGGCTGCGGGCCGAGGGAAGGGGAAAGTGTGACGTCAGGAGTGGGGAGCAAGGTAGGGCCCTCCTTAGTGTCCTGTTTCACTACTATGTGGGCGGAGCCATGGGGGATGCCTAGTATAAAATAAAATTCAATCTTATTATTTTTCTGGTTCTACTTATACCTTTGAGTTGAGCTACCACCTTTGAAATTTCTGTGCATATAACAACTATCCATTCTAGTTCAGTAGGACATCTGCTGATTTCTTAGTCATCTCTTAGTCATCCTTCAGTACATTTATATATATAATTCTCTAAGCCGCCGCCAGAGCGGGCAAGACACCCATGAAAGCACGCAGGAAGGAGCCACGCCCACACCCATGAAAGCATGCAGGAAGGAGCCATGGCCACCAACTCTAAGACCATTGGATACGATGAAAACTCGCAGAGCCACGCCCACCAACTTGGACGCGACGCCTCGGAAAACACGCCGTCATTTCTGTTTGTCTGTGCTACAGTCCACATGCAGCTCTGAGCCACGTTGACTTTTCGGTTACGACGCATGACCGCGTGCAACATCGCAAACTGTTTTACACGCTACATACAGCAATTCGCATCCGCGACAAACATGCGTCTTCTTAGATGGTCCTGCAGGAACATGGAAAACGTTTCCCCGCCCACCAACACTTTTTATTCCCCGGCCCGCGTCCACCGTATCCGCAACAAACATGCATCTTCTTAGATGGTCCTGCAGGAACATTGAAAACGTTTCCCTGCCCACCAACACTCCTTATTCCCCGGCCCGCGTCCACCCTCGCTCTCTAGACATTCCCACTGCCTGCTCATGTGCCCGGACGCAACAACTCACCATCCACTCCGTAAGTCGCTTTCGTCTGTGCTAGGAGTCCACATGCACCTCTGAGCCACGTTGACTTTTCATTATTCTTTTCGGTTATGACGCACGCACCACCATCGCAAACTGTTTTACACGCCACGGTCTTAGAGTTGGTGGGCGGGTCTCCGTGAGTTGCTCTTGCGAGCGGGCACATGACCAGGCAGTGTGTATGCTTTGAGAATGAGGGTGGATGCGGCAGGACCATGTAAGAAGAGGCATGTTTGTCGCGGATGTGAATTGCTGAATGCAGCATCTAAAACAGTTTGCAAGGGGTATCGCATAGGATCCTTAAAACAATCCTTTAAAACTGAGGTTAAAACACAATGAAGGAAGCAGTCTTTAAAAACCAATAAGCCCTGTGCCTCTTTTTCATTAGCATCTCACCTGCTTCTCCGACGCTCTCCCAGCAGCTGACCTTCACTGTGCCTGACTCCACTATAGGCTGCAACAAAATTATTAAAGTACGGGCGCATTTGTTTCACACAAGCTGTGTGTGTGGGTGGGTTGGTGTTAGTTAGTTAATTAGTTACTCGAAGGATTTCAAGATTTAATATGCACAAGCGGTAACACTACAAAAGCAGCCCAAACCAGAAAAGACGGCTGTTACTGCGTCTAAATTGCAAGCGCTTTCTGAAGCAGTAGAAGTCAATAGCAGCAATAACAGTCGGTCAGAATAAACATATGATGGCGGAGCAACGTGAGGAAGGTGCAGAAGTGCGATCGTTAGTTCCTAAAAAGGGGTCATACTCAGTTGTCTGGAACTATTTCGATTTCGAGGAATGTGATGTTGATCAGGTACGAGTCTTGTGCAAACTTTGCTCCTGTTCCGTCCAAACGTCCCAAGGTAACACAACAGACCTCATCAACCACCTTAAAAGCCACCACAAAGTACACTATCAAGAATTTCAACGACTGAAGGCACAAACAGCAACAACAAAAAATTACCAGCCATCCACAACACAGACAACAATATCAGGGACATTGTTCAACGCAATACCATATCTGCATAGCTCGCAAAGACAACGGGAAATAACAGAGGCGATCACGTACCATATAGCCAAGGATATGTGTCCAATAACCACCGTAAGCAGTGAGGGGTTTAAAAAAATGATCGCAACACTTGATAAAAGATATAGCATTCCCTCACACAACCATTTTTCCAATGTTGCGCTGCCCTCGCTGTATGCGAAATGCCGAAAAGAAATAGAAAGAGAAATCCTCAGGCTCAGCCTTGAATATTTTGCTGCCACGACCGACTTATGGTCAAGCAGAACTGCAGAACCGTATTTGAGCTTGACAGTTCATTTTATTGACAGCGAGTTTGAGATGAAAAGCAAGCTTTTGCAAACTTCGTTTTTCCCACAAGACTATACAGCGGAGTTTATTGCAGTCGGCCTCAAAGAAGCGATGTCCGCTTGGGGCTTGGTGGAAGAAAGACTTGTGTGCATCACAACGGACAACGCAGCTAATATGATTAGGGCAGCATCTGTGAATAACTGGCCGAGGCTACACTGGTTTGGTCACAGACTTCATTTACCAAAGGAATAATCGTCATTATTAATCGTGATAAAAATTTTGAGCAAAATAATCGTGATAATCATTTTTTCTGTTATCGTGCAGCCCTAATACTTCGTTACATTAATAAAGCGGTGTTCTCAGTATTCAAAGCGTTATCCACACAGGGAGGAACTGGGAAGGGAAACCACAATCTTCCACAGTCTCCTTACTGCAAAGCAGCAGCACTACTACAGCGCCACAAGGCAGTTAAAGGATACACCGGGCTCGATTTTCTTATCACTTCTGTTTACAGAGATCGGGTCGTAGATAGCATTGTTGCAATGTTACTTTTTTTGGTGGCTTAATACATTACAGATGTTTCACATGTTCATTTTTTCCCCTGTGCTTAAAATACATTAAAAAAGTTTTTCTCAACTGTGACTCCGGAACATCTCAGTACGCAAGCTATATTAAGCGTTAACAACGAAGACTCGCTACACCTTAATCTATAAGTACTGACACTTATCCCTACTGACGAAGTAACTTTCACCAGCGTGGCCTTCTTCGTCACAGACGATCCCGCTTTCAGTCACAGACAATTATATGTTGCTTTCTCCATAGGTCTATCTTTTCATTCACTCACACTGGTATCCACAAACCCACCCCATTTGGACAACTGTGTCGTTCAGGAAGTGTTCACCCATCAATACATAATTATGCGGCGTATGCTATGCCACGGGTTGGCTAGTTTTGTATATTACATCAACCTTTCTTCTGGCACATTCTTTATTTACTTGACTATGTCAGTATTTTTCCTAAACCAATTCTTATATTTCAATGTACACACTGCAAACCAAAATACTTACTGTTACATCTAAATTATATCGCATTACATCTAAATTATTCTCTTACAATTGACAAAGCCAAAAATAAAGAATGATGTACATAATAAACATAAATAAAAAAAAAATAAAAATGAACAAAAGAGACCTAAAACATCATGTTGAGCCCCAGCCTATGGAGGAACCCTAGCTGAGACATGACATCCCTATGTTTCATTCCAAACCGAATGTGGCATTTGTATCAGTCCGATGTGTCCAACTACTTCTCTTTCAACCTTCTATTTCTGTTACCAGATTTAATTTTTAATACGTGGTCATCTGTGCTTTTGCACTGATGTTTTTCAGTAAGTGGATGCTTTTATGTGTAATTTTAACCTTCTTTCCTCTCTGTATGCACCACTTTCTCTCTATACATATAAACAAGCTTCAGTTTTGTAGAGTCTCACATAAATACTCTCTGAAGTGAGGCCGAGCAAAAAAGCAAAGGAAAACATTAATGTTGTTTATGGTTTAGTTACTCAGCTGTGACAAACAAGGCTTTCTGGCCACTAGGGGACTGCAGCCTATTCTACTGCTTGCTTATTCTGGGATGTGTTGACAGTTGGGGTCAAAGCCTTTGAATTAGTTTTGATAAAGATGTTAGTAAAAGTCAGCACTGTTTTCCTTTAGGATTACACTTAGACACATTTTTTATATGTAGCGCATAACATCAAGACAAATTGTGTACAATTACTGGGCCAGTGCCTGGAATGAACAACTGCAAATAAAAAAAAATGGCCCTGCAGAGAAACCTGGCCATTTCTGTCTGAATAATTACTCTGCTGCACTGTTGTCCTCATGGTGCTCTCACTAGTCGCTGTGGTTTAGGAACAGTTCACCCGTTTGTGTTACAGGAGTGCCATGCGTTTGAACAAAAATTAAACTGATGTGATGTCTTTATGTATGTTGCTTATAACAATGCCTTGACATGGCCACCTTCGGTCAGAGCAGCTGGTCAAAAATGGACTTTTATTGATGCCACTCAGATTGCCTTTAATGGCAAAATTTGATTTGGTCGATTTCATTCTACAGACTCTACTTTAAAATCCCAAAGTGAGGAAGGACAGCCTTGGACCCTCCAGAACTTTATTTTCTCAAGGGATTCTGCTGACTGGAGTTTTTATGTTCTTATCCTCCTTTGCTACCCCTTGGGTCCACATTTTGCAAATATGGTATTTCATTTCATTTCTAGGCTGATGATATCCAGATTTATTTACCTAAGATTAAGGAGTCCTTAAAGTCCACTACATGAATGTTATGATGAGGTCAAACATTGGATGGCCATAAATTTTTTGAATCTCAATCAGAGTAAGACTGAGGTTATTGTATTTGGAACAATGGCTTCTGATGGGGCTGTCAGGGATCAGCTCGGCTCATTAGCTGGGTTTTGCAAACCCCACGTCAAAAATCTTGGGGTTATCCTTGATTCCGATCTTTATTTTAATAAACAGATTTAGTCCATTGTCAAGAGCTGCTTTTTTCAGCTTAGACTGCTTGCTAGAGTTTCTGAGGCACTCTGATTTGAAGAAGGTATGCCATGCTTTTATTATATCGCGCCTTGATTAGTGTAATTCACGTTATTCTGGAATCAGTAAATTTCATCTTTCTTGGCGACAGATGGTCCAGAATGCTGTTGCTCGTTTTCTTACTGGGTCTCAGAAAGTTGTGTCCATTACTCCAATTCTGGCATCGCTTCATTGGCTCCCAGTTGAATTTAGGATTCATTTTAAAATTTTACTTTTGGTTTATAAGTCGCTAAATGGTGCTGCCCCATCCTATCTGGCCGAGTTGCTGGTTCCGTATACACCAGTCCGCTCTTTACGTTCCTCTCAACAGCAATTGTTGGTCGTGCCAAAGTCTAAGATGAAGACAAGAGGTGATCGTGCCTTTGTAGTTCTAGCACCAAAGTTATGGAATGCTCTGCCAATTGAAATTAGGTCAGCATCATCAACTCAAATGTTTAAATCAAAACTTAAAACGCACTTATTTTCGATTGCTTTAAACTGTATGTGAGTAACTCTGGTATCGATATTATTAATAATTTATAATTTTTTTCATATACATTGTTTTTCTGTAAATTATTTATTTTCTAATCAGTTCCTTTAACTTATTGGTTTTATTATTTATGTAATTTTTGTCCTTTGCTTGTTTATTGATTTATTATTGATATTTTTTATTGTACAGCACATTGGTTTACAATTATGGTGTTTTATAAATAAATTTTGATTTGATTTGATTTGATTTGACATTGTTTGCTGAACTATGACCAGTTGAGTGTTAAATAATGGACAGATATTGTTGGGTTCCATTTACATGATTCAGTTTGATGGTTTTTATTTTTGGGATTTTGATATAATTTATTAATCCCTAAGGAGAAATTGTCTTTTTTCACTGACCTTTGGAGGTCAGAGCACAGGGTCAGCCATTGTACAGCCACCCTGGCCCAACAGAGCAGGATCCCATCTGGCAGTAATGGGATTTGAACCAGCAACCTTCCAGATACCAGTGTAGAGCCTTAGCCTCAAAACCACCACTCCGGTCTTTTCAAGGGGTTTCAAACTAATTTCACATTTCTTTGTGTTTCTGTCTGTTTAAACTGATCTGTCTCTTTATTTCTACACATTCTGTTATTAGTAAAGTTTGTGCTTGCAATTGTGACTAGTAGGGGACGTTGCAGCACCCTCAACCTCAGACACAACCTCAGAGAAGGAAGTCCTGGGTGCAAATTTTCATTCTAAACACAGGCATGATTCTTTTCTTTTCTCCTTTTCATTCTCCTTTCACTCCTCCAGGCGAGCTTTGTTTTCTTCTACCCAACTCCAACTCGTCTCGGTGAGGTTGAGCGGCTTCTTTTATCTTGGACTCGGGAGTACTTCTGGTGCTATGGCATAGCCCGTTGGAAGCACTTCCAGGTCAAATGGATCCTTACAGTACCCCCTGGTGGCACCCACAAAACTCAAAAAGGATTGCCAATGGGGCTACTGTTCCCAGCATGCCCTGCCAGCATCCATACAGGGTACTATCACCCAGGGGTGCTGCCACCTAGCATTTTGGAGAAGTATGCAGTCCTGATATTCTCCCACTGTCCACGAATCACACTGACCTCCCGACCAGGTAGTGTTCCTTGCCCAACTCCAGCCAGGACACCTGCCTATGTGCGCCATCCATCAGTTTACCTGAGAACTTGTTATGGCATTCTGCCCTTGCACTCAGTGAGGAGCGCTATACAAAAATGGACTGAATTGAGTTGCACTGAAAAATAGATGGGCAGCAGATTGAATAGAAAATAATGAAAAGAGAGACACAAAATGTCTGTTATTTTCAGTTTTTCCCAGTATAGCTCATTCTAGACAACTACAAAGTTAGACAGCTGCATTGATATTAAAAAAAGGATGCCAGGAGAAAAGTGATGCCACACGGGATTCGGCATTATACCACCATTATGAAGCATCAGGAATGCCTTCTGCATAGCATGTGTCAATGTGTCGTTGTCACAAATGATGTGTGTGTCTGATAGATGGACAGGCCCTCAGAGAAGATACTGTCACAGAGCAGCAGTCTTCGGTTTTTGTTCTCCCTCATCTCTCAGTCAATACGAGCAGTTAATATAATACTTCTAAAATAACTAAGAACTGGTGGGGCACGGTAGTGCAGGTCTCCAGGAGAGCGGATTTAAATTCACTGTCTGTGTGCGGCTTTCACATTCTTCCTGTGTCCATTTGGGTTTTTCCCTGGATATTCTGATTTTCCTTCTGATCCCGAAGACGTGCAGGTTTAGGTTAAACAGAACAGCAACATTACACTGGCCCAGTATGAGTGAGCACAAGAGAGTGCCTTTAATGGTCGGCAGCCCTGTGCACATTTGATACTTGCTTTAATTCCCAGTGTTGTCATGATAGACAGTAATATATTGTAAACCTTATAATGGACTTCAGAAAATTGAAAGATGGATGTGCCAATATCTTTACTCAAGTTACGTAGTAACTACTGTTCATTCTGGAGTGTGTGTTGTTTTAGTACTTTTGTTTTTTTTATTTCTTTAATTTTTAGGGGTGATTTGAATAGTGACTGTGAAAAGATTGGACAGACACAGAAAGAGGTTTGGGGGCAGCCGCCCATATACTTGAATTAGGCTCCCAAAATTGAAAGGTTCGTTCCATAGAACAGGCCTCAACAGACTTCACTCCAACAATAGAACCCTCATAACAGTTTTAAAGCCAGGCAGGGGAAGTGATGTCATCGGGGTATGCACCGGAAGTGACATCATTGGGCCCAGAACCAGAAGTGATGCCATTAGAGCTGGTGCCAGAAGTGACGTCCTCGAGTCCAGGTGACATTTTCCGTGATTGGTCCAAAAAAAAAAAAAAAGGAGGATGAGTGCACCCTGCCACCCCCTGGTCTGGCACGGAACTATCCCTTTGTGATTCCTTCAGTTGCCTCCCATGCGCACGTGTGTGACGTGATTTAATATGACTGTAGTTGCTGCTGCTTTCAGTGCAGTTCAGGGGCACTTAGTAGTGTCCCTCTATTTTAGAGTATGTAGAATTCTTCAGCGACATTTGTAAATTGAGTCCTTCCTAACACATTGTGAGTACCATGAAGGATGGACTGGCATCTTGACTGGGATGGGGGACAAGTTCTTACCCTGATGGGAGGCCATAATGGAAAGAATGCACAGATGGAAGCACAACCTGGCTGGGATGGCCTGAGGTTAAAATCCCAGTCAGAATGAAACATAGTGGATGGACTGGAGAAGATGTTTTATCGAGAAATTCCGTATTTCTTATGTTGTTGCTGGGGCCCCGCCACTGCCCTCTGCCACATTTTCTTTCCTACATACACAGTAAACCAAATGATGTTATAGTTATAGACACAGTCGGTAGACACATCAATGTTGTGACTTGTGAGAAGACATTGAATATTGTTCAATGAATCATCAGGTGAAACTCTCAGTCTGTAATTTGTTTTCCTGCAGTGTCATTTAAGAATATTTCTAGCAGTTGAGAAACTTACATAATGCCGATACATTATTTTTAAGTGAAGAACGGTGAAATGAGGGAATCATTCCTTGATTTTACCTTCTCTTCCATGGAACTGCATGCCTGGGCCTTATTCCTGCCCTGGGCTACCTCTGTAGTAACGACAAGCAACACCACTATCACAAAGGGGAAAAATAAACTATTGTGATATCTTGTGAGGTAAAGTAAAATAGGATGAATGGAGATTAAGCATACACATATACAGTACTATGCATTTCTCTAGTTTATGGTTCAATAAAATGCTGAACGACAACATTATTGACATGATCTACAGGGATTTTAGTATTAGCATTGTATACGTCAACGTTGACAGATTGGTTTAAAGAGAAAAACTGACCTTCACATTACACTGAACAGACATTACATCATTTATTATCTTTGAAAGAAGGCAGGCATTCTCTTGCTACATGTTGTCAAATAATATATGGTGCTCCGTGATGTGTGTATACCGTACTTTACAGTAGTTGAGCTCTGTATACTCAGCATTTGTGACAAGTGACATAAGTTAAACAAATAATTTAGGTAACAGATAGTAAAAAAAGGATTTCTTTTCTTAGCCGATGCATTATTTTTAAGTGAAGAAAGGTGAAACAAGGGTATCATTACTCACACCCAACTAATGCATTATTCATGAACAGAGCTAGGATTTCCTTGACATGCAATTATATTTCACAAGTTTTTCTCAAGGAAACCTCCAGAAGTAACGTATGTTTAGCAATCGCTTCATAATCAGCGCAGACACACAAGTATTTACATAATTCAGGTTTAATTAGAAACTAATTACCTGTGCAAATCTTGATCATGCCATTTTCTGTGTTGAGTCTGCATATTGTCTCTCAGTTCATTTGGATTTTCTCCACGTAATGCAAGCACCTCCAGCATCCCACAGATGTAGCGGGCAGCACTAAATCGCTCGTTTGAGTGAATCCCAAATAAGTCGACCAGATTTTTATCCTGGGGTTTTATTTCCTGATTTGTCCCGAGTGCCAGCAACCAGCAATCTGCAGCATTAAGGCAGACTATACAGACCTCCAAGTGTTACTTTAAAATTTAAAATTTGATTTAATCAATATGAGGATGTGTAACATAAAAGGTGTTTTTTTTTCTTTTTCGCTACTAATTAACTCTCTAATCTGGCTAACGAAGGGATTCTTAGTGTGCTTTAAAATTAACAACGTGTATCTCATTCTGCGACACATGGAGTTGACTGTGTCTCTGATTGGATCTCCTTTACGGTTTTTGTTTTAACTTTACCTTTTGTTTACAGTAATCTGTAGAAGACTATTTCTAACACTCAACAAAAAAAAAACTTTGCAAAAGTATTGTGTTATTTCACAGCAAGAGGGAGTCTGACAGACTAAAGAAACACAACAGGGGCTCCTTCATACCTACAGTAGTACACCTTTGGAATGCCTCACTGTCGATGTGACTGCTCCTTTAATTTTAAGCCAATGCAGACATTTTGTGTATATCATAATATACTACTCTTTCTTTCTTTCTTTCTTTCTTTCTTTCTTTCTTTCTTTCTTTCTTTCTTTCTTTCTTTCTAACAATTATGTAAAAAGTCCAATTCCCCCCGTGGAAAAATAAAGTGCTTTCTATCTATCTATCTATCTATCTATCTATCTATCTATCTATGTATCTATCTATCTATCTATCTATCTATTTTTTGTATAGTGCATTTCATATCTATCTATCTATCTATCTATCTATCTATCTATCTATCTATCTATCTATCTATCTATCTATCTATCTATCTATCTATCTATCTATCTATCTATTTTTTGTATAGTGCATTTCATATCTATCTATCTATTTTTTGTATAGCGCATTTCATATCTATCTATCTATCTATCTATCTATCTATCTATCTATCTATCTATCTATCTATCTATCTATCTATCTATCTATCTATCTATCTATCTATCTATCTATCTATCCTGCCATTGTAATGGATGGCACACAGTGCAGTGGAAATTTTGGGGGAATTGAGCACCCCTGAATATTTTCTTCCCCAGTATGCTAGATGGCAGCATCCCTGGTTTGGGATTCCCGCAATCACACCTGCAGTGCTTTCTAGGAATACAATACAATACAATACAATCTATTTCTTTTATAGCCCAAAATCACACAAGAAGTGCCGCAATGGGCTTTAACAGCCCCTGCCTCTTGACAGCCCCCCAGCATTGACTCTCTAAGAAGACAAGGAAAAAATCATAGGGAATTTTGTAGGGAGAAATGGAAGAAACCTCAGGAAAGGGGGTTCAAAGAGAGACCCCTTTCCAGGTAGGTTGAGTGTGCAGTTGATGTCAAAATGAAGGGGGTCAATACAACACAATACACAGAACAGAACACAAGTAATCTTCAATACAGTATAAAAATTAAATTATTACAAGTATGGAGCAGAATTTAACAGCAGATGATATCATCTATCATAGGATCTATAGTACCGGGGTGGGGGCACCCCTGTTAAGTTCTGTTGGAGCCACCAGGGAGAGCTGCCAGGATTCACAATCCCTACTTTTAGAGACTTCCGGCTATGCCCCGGCACTGGAAGCACTCCAATGTCTAAGATAAAAGGAGCCACTCGATCTCAGCCATGCGAGTTGGAGTTAAGTATGGAGGACGGAGAAAGCTATCCTGGAAAGTGGGGAAGAGAAGATAAGAGCGAGAAAAAGAATTGTATTGTGTTTATGTCACTTTTGAAGCCTATTGGAAAGGTATTTGTGAGAATAAATCTTTTATTTAAACTGGGACTTGTGTCTGGGGATTGTGGGTCTGCAATGCTCTCTAGTAGTCACACTATCTATCACACTATCTATCTATCTATCTATCTATCTATCTATCTATCTATCTATCTATCTATCTATCTATCTATCTATCTGTCTGTCTGTCTGTCTGTCTGTCTGTCTGTCTGTCTGTCTAAAATAACTGCATTATTTCATAATAACTTGCATAAAATTAAAATACTTTCCAAAGCAATGCCCTTACAGTTCTCAATTACTGTGTTTTCAAACAGTCACCTTAGAGTTACTCACATAAATTTATGAATACCGTACAAGATACCTAATACCATGCCTCTGCTTAAAAGGTAAAAAAACACAACAATCACATTCAGCATTTAAAAAAACAAAAAAATAATTCACTAAAATTGAGTCCCGGTATTATTATTATTTCTTATACCATCAATGCATTTTTTAACCTGTGCATCCGGTTTAGTTCACGGACATAGTTAAGGGCTGCATATTGGGCACAAGTAACTGACCATTCACTATAAGCCCATTCATGCAGACCCCCTCACTCACTCACACAAGGCCAATTAAACCAACACAAACTCATCTTTGGGATGTGAAGAAAAACCCACAAAGACAGGGAGATAAAATAGACAATGATGGGAAGAACATAGAATGTGTCATTTCCACACATATGATACCCGGATCAGAATTTATGCCCAGTTTTTTGCAACTGGGAGGTAGCTGTGATAACCATTGTGCCATCATGCTGTTCCCCTGGTTTTGAGTTCCACCTACTAACTTGCTAATGGATGTCCTGTACACTGTGGGGTCTTTTAATCTCAATACATGTCAGTATGCTGTATTGCCTTCATCATGCCTGGATTTGTATATTTACAGCATTTGAAGGAGTATCTTCTGTAGTCACTTCAGGGTCTCCTAAGCTCGGGCTGCCTGGCTCACCTTTTGCAATTCCAACCACAGATAGCATTGATCCTTCCTGATATCAAAGAAGTGTTTTTTTTTTTTTCAGCATAAGCTCTTGGGAAGGCCCACATGGCAATTTCTTCTGATAATGTGTGTACGTATCTTAGGAAAGATCACCCAGCAAGACAAAAAATAAATACATTTTTTTTTTCTAGAAGACCAGTGGTAGTTAAATAAGCTGTCAAAAGTAGAAGGTGATTTATACAATTAATTAAAATTCTGTTCAAGCCTAGAAATGTAACATCTGCCTTTGTGTACAGCAAATTCCCCTACAGCATAGTGTATAACCTGACTTTTTATTGTACGCTTTCGATGGAACCATAAAGTGGTATTTAAACTTTTCCGAGTCAAAGTCAATATGCTCAGCTTTAACACCAAACATTGCCATCTGCTTGGATTCTTTCCGGTGTACAATTTATTTTTGAAGTCACCTTAAAAAGTTTCCCAAGTGACAAAGATACAGGGAAATTTACTGCCAAGTAGTTGTTACAAAAGTGAGTTTAAAGAAATATACAGAATTAGTTGTTCCTCATTATTATAGACGTGAGAATCACTGCCAGTCACGTGGGAGTCCGGGGTTCGAAACCTCAGTGGGGAAGCCGACCGTTCTGAGGAGTCCCTGAAGTGGCTGAATGCTGTAAATATATAGATCCAGGCATAATGGAGACAATAAGGCATACTGAATGGTAGCTCAGAGGCTAAGGATCTGTGTCAGTATCCAGAAGGTTTGAATCCCTGTTACTGCCAAAGGGGATCATACTCTGTTGGGCCTTTGAGCAAGGCCTTTAACCTGAAATTGCTCCAGGGGTGCTGTACAATGGCTGACCCTGTGCTCTGATCCCAAGGGAATGCGAAAACTAACAAATTCCTAATACAAGAAATTGTACGAAGGGGTACCCAAAAATAACAGGAACTGAAAAAAAATTGTTTTAATAATTTTTACTTACTGAAACTTTAGTCTCCTTCAAAGTACTCTCCATGTGAATGAATGCACTTGTCCCAATGGTTTTCCCACTGGTGAAAACATTTTTGGAATTGCTGAATAGGAACGTTGTCCAAGGCCTACAGCGATTTTTCTTTGACTTCCTCCGTGGTACAAAAACACTTTCCTTTGAGTTCATTTTTCATATGCAGGAACAAGAAAAAGTCGCACGGAGCAAAGATCAGACGAGTAGGGAAGGTGGGAAGAACTCCAAGACACACAAATCAATTCAGAAATCTCTTCAATAGTCCGACGACGATCTTAATAAATTGCATTGCGAAAATTTTCAACATTTTCGTCATTCCTAATTGTGGAAGGTCAGCCAGATCTCGATTGGTCTTCAAGTGACATTTCCCCTCGCTTGAAACACGAAAAGCACTCATAGATCTGTGTTTTACTTAAAGCTTCCTCTTTAAAAGCAGTTTCAAGCATCACTACAGTTTCAGCAGCTGTTTTCCATAAGAGAAAACGAAATTTAACGTAGACTCGCTGTTCTTTATGATCACCCTTCACAAACATCACAGAACACGTTTAATAAGCACCAAGAAAAACCGACACGGAATGCTGTACGAACAATACAAAGCAACGCCACTTGGCAGACTGCCACAGAATACTGTAAGTATGCTACACCTAGCGGCGAAATTCGCAACTAAGTCTAAGTCTATTTTTCGTATAAGGTGAAATAAAGCACAAAAAAAAACAACATGGATTATAACACCATTTTCTGTATTTTCCTTTATTGTATATGATATGTCACTGTAATTATCCGTTCATCCATTTGTTAGGTAAAAATGCTTTTTTCATTACAGGCTGTCAAGAAGCCATCAACTCTCTTGCTAGCATTCACCACAAGGCAGAAACACAGCAGATCAGCATTTATAAAAGTTACAATGGTATATCTGCTATGGCCTCCTGAATAAAGACCACCAGATACCCTCTGCCGTGCCTCAGACACTAAGAGATAACCATTAACCACATATGGAGAATTATTAACATTGACTACTGAGTGACTGATATAATATGGTTCTAGAGTTACACAAGACAGCTTTAAGAAATTCGACACATGATCAAATCAAATCAATTGTATTTATAAAGCACATTTAAAACAGCCAACAGCAGCACCCAAGTGCTTTACAAAGTAAACAAAAATTAAACTGTTACTTAATATGCTGAATAAAGCATTGCTAACAAAGACAATACAATTTGGTGTCCAAACCCTAAAACTTAAAGAAAGTAACGACTTCCAAGCCAAACCAAAACAAGAATATTATTCTGTGTCTGTAACAACCTGAGGATAAAGATATGTCTTTAAACGTGTGTAGAAACCATTCTGACAAATAAAGTTAACTCATTCGAGGAGTTTTGGAGCAGCCATTGAAAAAGCTCAATCACCGTACCTTAAGGTGAGGTGAGAACGTATAGGCCTGATAATAGAAATTGGGAAGGTGATCTAAGTGCACCTTGGATGAAGAACGTTGGATGAGGAGATCTGAAGTATTTGGATGAGCAAGTCTAAATGCCATAATAGGGTTTGAAAAGCAATAAGAAGCACTTTAAACATTATCCTGAACATGGCCGACAGCCAACGAAGAGAGGCCAAGAAAAGAGTAATATGTCGCCTCTTCTGCAAATCTGTTAACAACCTGGCAGCTGCATTTTGAACTAGATAGATAGACAGGTTGGGAGCATGCCCTGATAGCGCGTTGCCGCACACACCACACAATGAACCACCTGGATTGGGACCCGAGTGCAGCGGGTGACACCTCAGCACCACACTGGAACAGCGTTAGGTTTCTGACGATGGCTGGAGTGCCAATCTTGCCAACAACCCCCAGGTTTTCCCTGTAAGTTGGAGGACCTGCTTGCAGGGATGGATGCAGATTAACGTCATACCCAAGATGAAGCAATTGCAGTCAAGGGCCCAATGGAGTAGAGTCACTTTTGGCATATACGGGATTCGAACCAGCAACCTTCCGATTGCTGGCGCTAATCCCTAGCCTCAGAATTAGTGGAAGATGAAATCAGGAGGCCTGACTGACTCCAAGACATTCAGAATTAGAATAACCCAACCTATTGCAGACAAAGGTGTGGAACAGAGTCTTCAGGTTCTTGATTGTCTTGATTTTGGCTATGTTTCTGAGATGATAAAAACTACCCTTGACCACAGCATTTATCTGTTTGCTGAAACAGAGGGAAGATTAAAAATTCATCAAGTTTTTTTTTATATATATATTTTAATATGGGGGACAGAAGATCAAGGTTATTAGCAAGGCTGCTGATGAAAACAGTAGGACCAAAAAGCAGCCCCTCTGTCGTATTCTGATGTAACTGAAGGAAGTTATTAGCCATTCAGCATTTAACATCATTGAGGCAGTCAAGCATATTGGTTCTTGAACTCTTATCAGTTGGCTTCAGGGTTAGGGTTAGGGTTAGGGTAGACACAACTGTGTGCCATCAGCATAGCAATGAAATGCAATATTATGATGCTAAATAACTGATCCTAGGACTCTTTATGCAACTCCACAATAGACAGTAGAAGTTGAGGAGGAAAAGGTGACAATGGAGACAAATAATAAATCTGTTAATAAAATAAGATCTGAACCAAGCTAACGCCTACCAAATACTCTGAACAATTTAGCAGAATAGTATGGTCAATCGTATCACTACATGATCATAACATGAAAACATTTATTTTTCTTAACAAGAGAGAAGTCAAATTGTGGCTGTTTAGCAGCCACGGAAGTAACAAAGCAGAACCGGAAACAATGAGATCATCAGAAACAAAATTTTCACTTCCAATTCTGCACACAGACAGCTTTCAGAAAGCTAAGAAATGGTTGTAGCATGTAGAATTCAATACACTGAAAATCATACTCTTCTTAACATGATCTGACATAGTTCATTGTTTGTTAAACAGGCACAAACTATACAATGCTTTCAGAAAGTATTCATTTTCTGCACACTTTATTGTGTTGAACATTTATTTTCAAATAGATAGATTTAACATTTTTGCCCGTCAAAAATGCCCTAAATCTCGGGTAACCGAGGTATGCCGTCACTCCTGTTGTACCCAGGGCTTGAAGTGGACTGGTGTGCTGTGCCATTAGTTCTCTGTTTGTGCGTTAATCTTGATATGGTTTACTTTCCGTAAAGAAACCTCCCAAGGCACGGTTATATTTTTGCAGACTGCATCAGGTTTTCCTCCCTGTAGTTTGCTGCATTTATTTTCCACTTTATCCTCACAAGCCATCCAGGGACTACTGCAGAGATACACCCTCACAGCATGATGTTCTCACCACCACACTTTACAGTGGGCATGGTATGTTTTTGATAATGTGCAGTGTTCAAACATGACCTTTAGTCTAAATGTGAAAAAGCTCGATTTTGGTCTCATCAGACAATAGTATATTCTTCCAGCTGACTTCAGAGTCTTATGTATGCCTTCTGCCAAACCGACATGTCGTGTGTGTGTGTTTTTAACAGTGGTTTTCTCTTTGCTGCTCTCCCATTCAGCTGTGACTGGTGAAGCACCAGGACTATAGTTGCAGTATACATAGTCTTTTCCAAGCTAAACCATTGTAGCTTGTGACTGTTTAGAGTTCTCACAGGTCTGATGGTGGCTTCCGTCACTTGGCTTCATTTTGCTTGATCATCCAGTTTTTGTAGTTGGCCTGCTCTCTGCAGATTTACGGTTGTGCCGTACTCTTTCCATTTCTTAATGGTTGATTTAACTGGACTTTAAGGTATATTCAGTGACTTCTATACTTCCTTGTTACTTCTGCTTTTCATCTGCCTTTTAATGGGGTTGCCTGGATTGTTCAGTTATCACCATTGCCACCATACTGATTCACCCCCAGGTGGACCTTCCACATAGCAAAGTGCATTTATTCAACAATCAATTGAAATTTCGGACAGGAGATCCCCATTGAAGTCATTCTGTAACTTCATAAACCAATTGGCTGCACCAGTGATGAGTCAGCAGCTTTTTTCAAAGAAGAATGGGGACATTTTGCTGTGCCCAGTTGTACAAAGCTTATAGAGAGAGACCCGTGCACACGGACTGAAGGCTGTAATGGCTGACAAAGGTGCATCTAGTCAATTATTCTGTGTTTTACACTTGTAATTAGTTTAGATCACTTTACAGACATCTGTTTTCACTTTTATGTGAAACAATCAATGTCAAGAAAACCAAATTAAATCTGTCGTGACTCAATGTTGTTTAATAATGTTGTATACTGTAAAACGCTACTGAGGCTCCTTTATACCAACAGCAGAATGCCTGTATAACGGGTCACTGTGACTGCCAAGTCAGAAGTTTTCTTTCTTTTTAATTTTCATACTGGCAGTATGCATCGTGGTCGTGACTGAGAAAATAAAAATGAAAAAAAAAGGTAACTTTTACAAGTCCTATTAATGATCAGTGGCTGTTACAGACACAAACCAAATGTATGTGTGTACTATATAATATTAACAATAAGAGCAGCTCACTACTGAAAATGGCAAAAATAGGAGGCAGTTGGGATCAAACTGGGGACTCTTGATTACAAGTCTGCAAATCTTACCGCTACACCACGGATGCTGTTGTATTGTCCTTGAACCTTTTGTGGAAGTGTTTATTTGATCTTTGGACTTCAAGCTTCACACATTATATAGTTTATGCCTACATTTTTGTAACATTTATTACTAAAATATGAAAAAGTTTTCTGTTTTAACAATGTGTTTACACAAATTACTGTAGAAATGGAACACACATGAAATGCATGTGTTCCAAATAATGATCTATTATTTCCACTCTAAAACTCCAGCACTTCACTCCCAGATAATCAATTAAGGCATGAGCTGGGAGAACATTGTGAACGTTCTGCGACGGTGGGGGGATGGAATAGCAGGCTGCTTGCTGCTTGTCTTAATCGGCACATTTACAGGACAAAAGACGCTGACGGAGAGGTGCGAACGGATTTAAGGTGGGCCGGATTTACGAGTTTTCTCGTAAGCTCTGGTAATTCTAGTGTTAAAAGCCAGATTTTCCCTTAGTGACAAATAAAGTTCTATCTATCTATCTATCTATCTATCTATCTATCTATCTATCTATCTATCTATCTATCTATCTATCTATCTATCTATCTATTTGACTATAATAATAAAAATGTGAAAACTTCCAGGGGGTGAATCCTTTTTAAAGGCAGTGTAGTCACCTAACAGACAGAAGTTGGTTGAAAGAAAACTGTAGTTTTCTTCATATGGGAAAGGCAGATTGTTATCACTAAACAAGCGAAAAGTTAAAAAAAGCATTTAATCCGAAAGACAAAATAGGAAATGCTATGATCATCAGAAACAAAGCTTTAGAATCTTTACACGCACAGACAGCTTCTAGAATACCAAGACACAGCAAATCATTGTCATTACAAGGTCCCAAAAATAATAAAAATCCAATATCAAAATGTAGAAAAGTAAATGCTGAGATCATGAGAAAAAAAGCTTTCATACACAGATAGGTCTTAAACAAGTTACATGTAGTGATAATACATAGAGGATGGTACACACAAAAGATGAATGTTCTTGGCAAGGGCAATAGGCTAATTATTTTTTGTTAAACAATCACACTTTTAATGAATATTGTATATCCAAAATAGAAATGGAAAAGCTGAGATTATTAGAAACAAAGCATCTGTAACTGCTGTTTCACACATACAGTTCAAAAAATCCCCAAATGTGAGTTTGACAGGGTGAATTCAGTGCACTGAAAAGCATAATATTTTTTAACAGAGGACAAGGCAAATTAACTTTGTCAAGCAAACACCAAAATAATAAAATTGGGATGCATGTGACAGAATGGGAAATACCACGCTCTTCAGAAATGAACCGTTTATAAAGTAAACAATCTAAAAAACACTCCTTTTTTATGCAGAAAGTATTGGCCACTCATTTAAATTATTAAATACAATCCTCTTGTGTAAATTAAAACAGATCTACTACTACTACATTTTCTACTACTACTACATCTACTCTCTCGTTATCTACTTTATTTCAATGAGAAGGTTGTTTCTTGTTCTTGTTTTTGAATAAGAATATGAAACTTTGGAGTGGTCTTTGACAAGGTGATATATCATCTTTGACCTCCAATCTATTTTGACTTTTCATTTTGATAGTATGACGTGTGAGTCCCTGTCTTGCACCACAAAACACAAGGCTGAGTCTCAGTACTTTAGCACATCAGCTTTATTCAGCTTGAAACAGGAGCAGCACAGTTATTTACTGTAGCAGGATCTACCACAAAGACACAGCAGTCAGGCAGGGTCGTGGTCAATCCTGTTCCCTGCATTTATAATGTTCCTTGCATCTCCCATCGACGACAGGCACTTATATGAACGCGATCGGCTGGGATTTGCTTTTGCTGCGAGCCGCTGCAGCGGTGGGAGCCTGTGGTTGCCCTGGAAACTGATAGGCTGTCTTCAGTGGCAATCACTCGTCGGGATGCTCTTCGGCGTATTGTCCCATTTGGGGGGGGGGGGGGTTTGGGGGGGGGGGGGTTTGGTTCCAAAAGAGTTTAGAAGCCTTACAATAGAAACAAGTGCTGAAAACTCTGATTCACAAAGGTATGTAGTAGCAAAGGTAATCAGAGCACTCATAGTTCGCTTTACCAGACGAGGGTTGGCTTGTGTCAATGTACAACAGAATTCTCCAAGACTCTTCAAGTTGAATTCATCTCGTAACATTTCCTTTGTCCTCAGGTCAATGAGGTCATCTTTGGCAAGGTCTTCATCACTGATGCAGTCTATGTTGGCTAGGAAAGGATTATGAATCCATGTTTCAACTTTAAGGTCACCTGAGCCAAAGTAACCTTTGAACAACAATACCAAGCTGTATAGTGAATATAAATTTTAATTTTTATCTGACCCTTACAGACTCCCTGAAACCCATCCATGAACCCCCCTAGGGGTCTACGGACTTCAGATTAAGAACCCCAGGGTTAAGGCATTGCTTTGACTCTGCACAACCACAAAAGTGATACCTCAGGAATGCAATAGAGGGATGAGGACATGTTTTTATAAAATCGCTAAGGAAGTAAATGCAACATGCATGAGAGAGAATAACAGTCATTAAAATCTTCAGTTATTACGCTTCAAATTCCAACAGTAAACAAATTTTGTGGTAGTTTAAGTACTGCAGAAATGCATTTACTAATCATTTACTCGTATGTAACAAGACCTTAGCAAAGGCTTCTTTTGGTCTTCATAACACTTATAAAAACATCAGAGTGTACAGTAAGTTATATGCAGAGTGTGATATTGACATGATGGTTAAATTACTCATTGATATGAAGGATTTATGGAGTTTAAGTATCTCAGGGTGTTGTTCACGATTGAGGAAAGAAGGAAGATGGAGGCTGATAGGCCAATTGAAGCAGTGTCATACCGGTAAGTAGTAATGAAGAGAGAACTGAACCAAAAGACAAAGTTCCTGATTTACCAGTCAATGTACATTCCTGCCCTCACTTCTGGTCATTGTCAGTGACCAAAAAAACAACCGTATATACTTGTGTTTGAGTTCTCCCGTGGATAAGTCGGGGCTTGATTTTACCATATAATTTCTGGTATTTTATAATGTTGGTCTTATAAGTCGAATGCAGAAAACTGATGCTACTGGTCCAAGAGATTATGATATGCTAATGCCCACCTGATAAAGTAACCACGTCTGCCTTTTTTTTCTACGTATTGTGCCTACTTGACCACATGGTAATACCCGAACTACTCCGAAGTAATATTTACACTGTTTTGTATTTTTTGTATCTCACACCCTCATATACCTTTATCGTAACAGCATCCCTTATCTACGATGGAGCGTTCGATCAGAAGAAGATATGAAGCTGGTTATAAATTAAACATCATTGAAGTGGTGAAAGAAATTGGTACCTGCGCTGCTGCAACAAAATTCGATGTACCTGAGAAACTAGATTGGAGGAAGCAAGAAGATGTAAAAAAAAACTAAGTGTATTTTTGAATGGCGTATAAGTTGTGGTCTGATTTTATGATCAATTTTTCGAGTTTCAAGACCTGACTTATACGCGAGTATATACGGTACATCGTGGATACAAGCAGCAGAAATGAGCTTTCTTCACAGGGTGTCTGGGCTCAGCGCTACAGATATGGTGAGGAGCGCAAACGTTTGGGAGTTGCTCAAAGCATAGCCTCTCCTACTCCTCATCGAAAGGAGCCAGTTGAAGTGGTTTGGGCATCTGATTAGGATGCCTCCTGGACACCTCCATAAGGATGTGCGAATGGGTATGTCCAAGTGGGAAGAGATGTTGGAGCAGACCAAAGACATCCCGGATAGATTATATCTCTCAGCTGGCCTGGGAATCCCTTGATATCCACCTGCAGGAGTCGGAGGAGGTGGCAGTGAAAAGGGGCATCTGAGCATCTTTGCTAAGACTGCTGCACTTGTGACCTGGACCTAGATAAGCATCAGAAAATAGGTGGATAAATGGATGGATGGTTTCAACCCTTAGACTTGAGCTTCATCTCCTGGTACAGTTATAATTCTAAATCTGCTCTGTTCTGTACTGGCAGAACAGATGAAATATCTTTATTTGGTCAAAAGACAGCAGAGTGAGAGTCTAGGTGTGTTGTATTGTCTGCTAAACCCCAGAGATGGAGTGAGAAACGTAGCTTACCTGGGGTCTCATATCTTTTTCTTGGCTTGTGTCACACACGTGCGCATGAGAAACAGCAGAATGGCCTAAACACTAGTAATTCTACACCAGGCCAGGGGGCAGTGGAGTGTACTGACTATCTCTCTCAGTCCCTTGCAGACCTTTCCCAGGAAATCCCGCCTGTTGCCGGCGCCAAGGATGACGTCACTTCCGGGCACAAGTACGCCACTCCCATGTCCTTTACAGGCTGTTAAAACTGCCATCTTGTCTCCATACAGGCAGTTCTGTTCTGGACTCTGACCTAAGCACATCGTGCTACAAAAGAAAAGCAACTTTAGCACCCGACAAAATAATATACGGGTGGCTGCCCCAACTCTTTATGATGTCTCCGACTCATTCTTATCACACTGGTTACTTCCTAAGTGTGCTCCTGTGTCTCAGTTTGGTGTATCCCTATAAAAGTAGTCAAAAGATCCCATATTGGATATTATGTACTGTAGTCAGCTTCATAGAAACTGATGTAATGTGAGTATAAGGCGGAGGGATATTAGCCAAAGCTCTGTCTTGAGGCTAACCTTCATTTCCATTTTTAATTTTTGTCAGCAGATAAGCCTAGCATTGGAATTTGTAGGCCATAGTGTTTGCAGCATTGACACAAAGATCAGTTGTCCTTGGCCTTTTAAAGTAAAATTAGGGCTAAGTACTTGTGTAAACCCATAGCAAGGTAACATTAAATAACTGTTTACTGAGAACAGAATGTTGTTTAGAGAATTAAAGCAAAGAACATTATGACACCTGCTTCTATATCCCATCACCTGCTGGTCATTGTATGAACATACATACAGGAAATAATAAGGGTCTTGCTAGTCTGTGTTTTTTTTGTACAGAACTCCCACTCTTACTACCCATATGAGCCTTGACCTCGTAACAACAACATTTATTTCTATAGCACGTTTTCAAACAAATTATGTAGCTCAGAGTGCTTTGCAAGATGAAGAAAGAAACAAGAAAAATTTAAAAACAAGATCAGGCAATTCTAAGTAACAAAGAATAAAGTAATGTCCGATGGCCAGGAGGACAAAAAAAATAAAATAAACAAAAATAAAAACTCCAGAGGGCAGGAGCAAAAAAACAAAATCTGCAGGGGTTCCGAGGCCACGAGCCCCCACTGGGCATTCTACCTAACATCAATGATCTCAATCAGTCCTCATGGTATTCATCATGGAAGAATTAGACGATGATGGTCATGTGGACATCTGGCCTTCAATCCATCAATGTAGGGACTGCGTGGTGCCCTGATCAGGTGGTGGTGGCGCAGATCGCCACCACAGAAAACCAGAAAAAGAACAGCAGAGGAAGTTGGGGTTAGTATGGATTGTGGAGCCATGATAAAAATGATAATTCAATGCATATACAGAATATCAGGGTTACACTAAAATGAAGCTATGAGAAAGCCATGTTAAACTAATGAGTTTTTAGCAGTTTTTTAAAATGCTCCACCATGTTAGCCTGGCGGATTTGTATCGGTAAAATAAGGATAATAATATTAAGGATAATAATAAGGAAATGTAACAACATCCTCATGTAATGCCCAGTCAAGGACTGAAATTAGCAGTTGAGCAGGGTATCCTGAGAGCAGAAAGAAAGCGACCCAAAGAAACAGGACACTATATGGGGGGACGTAAAAAATGAAAGGGTCTCTTTGGTTTATACTTGTCTATTTAGACCAAGTTAGGTAGACTTGTAACATCTGGCCTTTGTGCATGGGTTCATAAAATGTATTTCCTTTTCTGATTTTTAACTGGCGGCACGGTGGCACAGTGGTAGCACTGCTGCCTCGCAGTAAGGAAACCCAGGTTCGCTTCCCGGGTCTTCCCTGCATGGAGTTTGCATGTTCTCCCCGTGTCTGTGTGTGTTCCCTCCAATTTCCTCCCACAGTCTAAAGACATGCAGGTTAGGTGCATTGGCGATCGTAAATTGTCCCTAGTGTGTGCTTGGCATGTGGGTGTGTGTGTGCCCTGCGGTGGGCTGGCACCCTGCCCGGGGTTTGTTTCCAGCCTTGTGCCCTGTATTGGCTCCAGCAGACCCCCGTGACCCTGTAGTTAGGATATAGGTGGTTGATAGATGGATGATTTTTAACTTCTGTACTCTCTCACATAATCAAGTACTGGTCTTAGCAGTTGCTCCTTCTAAGTTTAAACTCTTGAAGTCACACATCTGCAATTATACATTTTCTCTTCATTATTCCAGGACACGAGTTTAATATAGACACCATTAGTAAATGTGAATCATTATACTGCAATTATGATTTTTATGAATTACTAACGTTCTAACCTTTATACAAACAACTGAGCTGTAGCAACTGTCTAATAGCAAGAAGCTAATGACAAACATTTCACTTTGTGGCACAGCTGGCATTTCTAGCTGAAGCAGAAAATGGAAAATTACACTTTCTAAAGCAGAGACATCATCTCACATAGCAAGACATCTCACCGGTAGACCTTAAATCCCACGTGACCTCATTGAGAACCCATTATATTAAAAGTATGTATTTTAAAATAGTAAAAGTATTAAAAATAAAAAAACAGGTAGTGAAAAGCCAGAGGTGTTGAATGAGGATTATGTTGAGAATGACAGAAGTGCAAATATTATATAGAAAAGTGTCACTTGATAATAAGGTCTTTTGACAACACTTTAGAAAAGAGCCTTTAAGGTCATGCTCTTGTGTGACTATTAGTCATTTATTGCTGTGTAAAATTTTAAAAAAGCCTTTGTCAAGGTCTTGTTAAATTACAGTAAGTGATTAATAGATGCACTGTAACAGCATGAACTGTTATACTCTACCAGTTATGAGAACCTGACAGTTCTGCAGTGCAGACGCCCACTGCCTGTTTGTCCACCCCAGGTAATCTTCTGGTGATGATATTTAAAGCAGCTAACCTAGGAGACATGTTGTTTCTTTCATGGATAAAATAGAAAAAAAAAATAAAAACAACAAAAAGAGGTTTTTCCCAAACACTGAAAGCAGAATCAAAAGCACAAATGGATGAGGATTGTGACTTATTTTTCAAGCCACGAGGTTTAGCTGTAATTGCAGTCGAACAAAAATTGCAAAGAGTCTTTCACCAGAATTCTATTATTTTATCAGAGCCAAAACACCAAGATGAGAACAGAATTAAAACAATAGAGCTATGAGGCAAAACCAGAGTGTCGAAATCCAGACTATCTAACCACACTTGTTCATTGATCAAATCTGGACAAAGGGGGTTCTGCGCTGCAGTGTAATTTATTTATAGCGAGTCATCATGAGGTCCTTAACAACCAGGCACGATCAACATCCCCTATCAACCCATTAGTGGCTTCTAAAATAGCAATGAAGATACAGAAAGGATCAAACTAATAAAAATTGAAGTCTTTCTCAAACAGAGAAATATAATTCAAACTTGTACATAAAAAGTTATCAAGTTAAGCTTTTGAAATACTGTATAAAAATCTCATAAACAAATAAAATCATCCAAAGAATGAAAAAAATTTATAACCTGTCAAAATGGGTTTCACTGTTCTTCATAATAACATTCTTCAGCCCCCTTAATCCAATTCAGGGTTATGGGGGACAAGAGTTAGTCCTGGCAGAAAGCAGGAACCATTCCTGGAGAGGGCAACCGTAACTTTGGAGGTCCCATTCACACATACTGTATATTCACATGTTAGTTAAATAAATATTTCACTAAATAAAGAATAGTCATGAGTTGTGGTTACAAATGAAATTCAAGATGGATGTTCTTTATTATACCCGGACTGATGGAGCCTCACCATGTGAACAGCAGAGTTCTCATGGCAAGACTGAAGAAATCAAACAGAACAGCCTCCTTTATCAGTTAGGTTCATTTACATAACATATTTAAATATATATTAACCGGTAATGTGCAGTGAATACACTTGACTTGAGCATTCCTAGTTTTCCTCCTCTTTCTCTGTATGTTTACCATTCATTTGCTCAGAGGTTGATGCGCTTGCTGCTTCCTGAGCAGATCTTCTTTTCTCCACCCTAGCGGCCCACTTCTTCTCTTCTATAGTCAGCATCTTTTTGCGTTAATATTGATTGTCAGTGTTTTTGTTGCAATTACTTAGTAAGTTTTCTTTAATTTTTCACTTAAGCTGTCACATAAGTCTTAAGTCTGCCTCAATAATGATTTAAGATATGTAGAGGTAGAGGAAGTGACGGCGAAGGTGGTAGGGATGAGAACGGCGCCCATACACATGTGCCACATGGCTACCCTGCTGGCTGCTGCCGAGAGTTGATTCTACAATAAAATAAAATAAAAAACAGGAATAACCTTGGAGGTCAATCATCACCCTGAATGTGGATATTAGATGTCATGTAGTACATGTGTACCAAATTTCAGATCAATAGTTTGCAAGCTACAGGTGATTTAAAATCCTGAACAGACAAACAGACAGCCACAGTAGTGTATTATATAAGAAGATTTGCATCAATCAGCACAGAGATAAATGGTATATCCTAGTAACATCCTTAATATTGTCCGAAAGTCCCAAAATTGTTAATATGTTAAAAGTCTTGGATAAACATGTGGTTCATAGCATACAATTCTTCTAGGTAAATTGTTATCAGAGAACAAAAATTTAAAATGTTACATGATCTCTTCTCTAACTTGATATACTGACACAAGTGATGTCAGGATGGCCTGCTTTAACAGGCAGGCAGTTTGAACACTTTTACCATTCCTACAGTAAACATTTAGCTTACAAGTGTCATTTTGGAATCACTAATTAGCCTAACATATATGTCTTGGGACATGTGGTTTTGCAAATATAAGCCTGATTATTTGAAATGGTGACAAACTGTCATGGATTTTTGGCCTAGAAATGCATTTCAGACACTATAATACGAACAGCGGAAACATGTACAAACAGAGTGAGTACATCGCTATGTGTCTGAGGTGAGGTGTAGTGTATCTTACGTTACACTAAAATATTACATCAGTGGCGCTATTCTGTATTTTATCAGACTTGTGTCTTCTTGACAACATCATTTACTTCTTATGTGGAACAACAATCTCAATGTATATGTCATTTTTTATCATAAATTGCATGGGTCCATATTTGTGTTATATAATGCAGACTTTACATTTAATGTATGTAGATGACAATCATAATTAAAACATAATATAAGAAGAAGAACATAAACTAAGACTCATATCTGAAATACTCACAAAGAAAAACCCACACATATCACTGACCAGGAACAAGTTTTGAACCCAGGACATATCCATGAGTACCCTGATCCAAGGAGCTCCTGTTTTTAAAGGCATCATTAGCACTTTGTAAGTCATATTACGACTAAATAACACATTTATTGAGATCTTGAATCTTGAGTATTGGAATTGACTACTAGATGCTTCTAACATTTTTTTTTTAAATGATCATTGTTGTACATGTAAATTAAAAAGATTTCAACCCATATTCTTTAAGTGAGATCCAACCCAACAATGCAGTTTTGGTGATATGCTTAAAGTTATTTCTACTTATTGAGTAATTTTGGTTCTGTTTAGTTTGCTACTGCAAGACGTATTCTCATTGTTAATAAAAGGGCAAGTGTCTGTGTGCCCATCAGGTTGCTATGTCTCTGTTATATGCCATTTGGTATGGGTTTCACAAAGGCAGTGCTAATGATCGTGATACACAATCTGTTGGCACGTGAAACACTATGCACTTTATAACTGCAAAAGTTTGTGAAACGTCATCCATTGGAATGACAAATGCAATACATTTTATTGCTGCAAATATTTGTAAAGCACCATCTGTTGGAATGAAAGACACACTGCATTTTATTGCTAGAAATGTTTGTGAAGCACCATTTTTTTGGAATGACAGATGCCATGCATTTTATTATTACATGCATTACAACATGAATTCCAATAGATGGTGCATAGCAAATGTTAATCCTCAGGTCTGCATTGATTACTTAAATTTCAAACCATCTTAAACCGGTGAACACAACTAGTCATTTAATATAATCAATAGGAGGTGATCTTAAAATAATTCTTTTTGTTAAGTTCAGTTCTTCTCATTTTTTTTATTTCTAAAACAATAAAGAGTATTCTATGTTGCTCATGTAACAAAAGGTTGCTAATGCCAATATGAAAAGCTTCCATTCTTTACCATTGCTTCATGTTAAAGTTAAGTGCTGTACTTTTTCTTTTATATAAATTACAACAGTAACTTTTTTTTATTTTTTTGCAGGTGACAAATGTAAGACAATTGAATATGATAAATTAAAATTTAGAATGCTGGACCTACAGAATCAAAAATATGTCAAAGAAGGAGAAGAGGAAGACAGTGAAGAGAAGACATCCTTGAAGAAACTCCTGGTAGATCAGATGTTCAGATATTTTGACTCAGACAACAGCGGGCTGGTAGACAGCAGTGAATTGTCACAGGTGAGAATATCATTTAGTAACCACTAGTTTTGTTCTTATCAACATTATATACATAAAGTGATTGATCAAATCTTTAAATTAGCAAATTGGTCATAATACCGTATATGAAAGTGCTCATTTTGAGAGTCTATTGCCATGCATTATGACATTATGGCCATCACACTCGGTAACAAGTGGAGTTAGAGAAGTTCATTAAGCTGTGAAGGCCATAAATATTTATACTCAGTGGGGTGGTGGGGGTCAACGCAAAGTGGTGAGTAATTGTTTTCAAATTTTTATGTGTACCTAAATCTGTTATATGGGGCAACTTATACAGGAGACCCAGTGTGAGTTTTTTCACAAATACGCTGCTGATTTTTTGAGATGCTGTTGTCAGGGATTCTCTCTCTATTAAATAATCAGAGGATCTTTATGGTTCGAAACTTCCTTTATTTATACCAAGGGAGCCCAACGCAGTTACCTTAAGCAGGTTTCAGACTGAACTGAGACCGTACTGAAATGCACAAGTATTTGTAATTTTTGGACATCCTGTGGTAATTGGGTTCCTATTGGGTGGTAATAAGGGATCCTACTCTGTTGGGCTCTTGAGAGGGGCCCTTACCCTGAAAATTGCTTCAGGAATGCAGTATAATGGCTGAGCCTATGCTCAAAGGTCATGTGAAAGGACAGCTACCTCTCGAGGATTAAGAAGGTATATCAAATTTGAGGATGTGTCTGATTTTTGGATCCACAAAAATGCCATTCTTAATCTTAGCATCAGTTACTCGTGGAAACATCTGTCTCACATATCAAAATTTCCACCTTCTCTGTTTATTGCTTTCACTAAATTTTCCATTAGTGCAAATTTTATATGAAAAGGTGCCAAAACTATCTTTGTGACAAATGGTCGGCCATGGAACAACATGCTTATAGAGCAGCCAGTAATGAGATTCTTTAGCATGGCTGTCTTATTTACAAATGAAACAAAGGACTTGGGGTATCCTAGGTGCATTCCTACTAGCAGTGTCACAACTTTTACATCACCACAAACGTTCATGGTTAAATATATGTATGCTTATTATACAAGAGGAAGTCACAAAAATAGGTGATTGCAATAAAATGATACATGATACAAAAATTGATTTCTGTTATCAACAGGCCATAATCCGTAAGATACACCCTAAAGCAGGGATGTGCAAAGTCATTCCTGGAGGGCCGCAGTGGCTGCAGGCTTTTGTTCCAACCCAATTGTTAATAAGAAGCACTAATTGCTTTAGAAACACTTCTGTTTCATTTTAGTTATCTCCCTCGTTAAGATTTTGAACCCTTATTGCTTATTTAAGTCTTAAACAGCTGCATTCTTGGTTTTTAATTGCTCCTTATTAGCAATAAGATGCAAATGACAAAAGAAACCAGCAGTTATCCATTTTGCTTGTTACCCTTTACGCCTGTGTGTATTTATTATGCACTATTTGGTTTAATTAAATACTTGGAAGGAAAGAGAAGACAAAAAAGTCAAGGACTGAGAATTACCCATCCGTTTTACACTTCAAAATATTTGGATATCTTTAGAATGGAAAAAAAAATCTAGGATTTGAGAATGACTTGACATAGCAGAGTTAAAGCACTAACAAGCCATGAAATGTAATTATTGGCAAGGATTGTTTTCTAATTAAACAACTGGGTTGGAATAAAAACCCGCGGCCACTGCGGCCCTCCAGGAATGACTTTGCACACCCCTGCCCTAAAGTGTTCAGGAAGCAAAATCCTCATTTTCCAGTGTAAAAATCAACATTTCTGAAGACTGAAAATTCATGACAGTTGTGAAACAGTTATACAAGTGGACAATTACAATAATTCTTTTGTCATATAAAGAAATTCATAACTGAATTTTAAGCTGAGACTCTGAGATGAATATAAGAGGAGTCTGACACATTGTCAAAATTGTTTGGAACTCGCAGTTTTTTACTACTATATTAGGTTTTCTTATATCGGTGAAAAACTGAGAAGAGGAATGAGAATTACAAGTTAAGATGTTTAGAGTAGACTATTATTTTTAATTAAAAAAAAGTGCTAATTAAAGCTAGCATTGAATTCGACTGCCAAAAACAGAGAGAAAGCAAAAAGACTTTGAATGCATCTGTTCTTTCTAAGCTTTTGCAACCACCTAAAGGCAAACTTTTTAATGGTTTTTCACAGTATAGAGCAAAATGTTATCATCCAAAATGAGAAGAAATCTTAAGTTATCAAAATGATTATTTATGTTTTATTCGTAGTTAAGTATTGAAAATATCAAATTATGCATGTCGTTTCGGCGTGTCTCATGTTTAAAATATAAAGATAAGAAAACACAGAGAAGTTGAAATGAAGTTTAAAACTTGCAAAATAAGTAGTGTGAAAGAATCAGTCTCAACACATGAAAAAGGTTTGGGGCAGCCACCCGTATATTGTCCCTGGCTGCAACAGGGTAGAGAAACAGGATGAGATGTGTTCTCATTGAGTTCCAAACTGAACTGATGGGGCTAAGAAAAGATGGCGGCTTTATAAGCTGAAAAGCGGAAGTGATGTCATTTGGCTGGGACTGGAAGTGATGTCAGTCTGGCCGCCGGAACCAGAAGTGACGTCAATCTGAACGACGGAAACAGAGGTGACTTCAGTCTGGGCGATGGAACTGGAAGTCACGTCAGTCTGGCCACCGGAAGTCACGTCAATCTGAGCGCCGGACATGATGTTGAATTAGGCAGAACAGAGGTAGGTTTAATGCACCCCGCCACCCCCTGGTCTTGTGGGTAATTACCTCCACTTGGTCCCTCGTAGTCGCGCATGTGTGACAGTAGACATACTAATGCATCACCATAAGAAACATAATGTCTTACTAGTGAGCATTGCTGCAGGACAGCACCAGCGATTTGGGTTTGAAGACGGTATAGGTTACTGTCTGTGTGGGGCTTGCATGTTATTTAATTGCTAATATGGATTTTCCCCAGTACACAATTTTCCTTTCATACCTAAAGGACATGCTGATAGGGTACCCAGTGATGCTATATTAGTGTAATGTGAGTAAATTGATATACAGTGAGTGGGCCTTGCCATGGAGTAGGGTCACAGCATTTCCTAGAAGAAACCAAAAGTTTGTGTGATAAATTCAGGCTCTGGACAATAAGAAGTTTCTTTGGAGGGAGCTCTTGTGGCCACTCTCTGCAGCAAAAATGAGCAATAAACGTGTCAAGTAAGGGAAAACCACAGAGAGAATTACATTTTTACTAAAATATCAATTCTACAAGCTTTCTGAGCCTGTCTGAATGGTCATTGATCCTTCGCCTACATGGCTGGTTGGTTCTCCTATTTACAGACCGCAGGACTACACCTGTTCTGGTAGATGATAAAACTAGTGGAGTTTTTTAAATGCAGACATCAGGGGAAGAGACATAGTCTAAAGTCAAAGACAAGTTCAATTGCTGGGAAATCAAAATGCCCTGACGACAATCTCGAAGCCAAAGTAGAAACAAGAAACAAGAAGATAATTTTTCCAGAAAAATGTCTACTACTACTACTACTGGTCTAAAAAAATTGTTTGCTGTTCTTTGTAGATTTGAGGGTGATGAATACAAACCCGGTAAAAGAATCACTCTAGTTTTTGAGAGTTGAAGGTTATACATATATTTATTTGAAATATAATTATTACTTACAAATAGTAGCTACTTGGTCGTTTTTACTTCTTGTAACCTTCTGAAGGAGTTTTATGGTGTAATGATCAACTGAAGTCTTCTAACACAGACTCACTCCACTCTCCATTTGGGCATTGGCTTTGTGTTGAAACCATTTAAAAAACTAATTTCTTACTTCTGGACAATAAACTGATATCTTTCTACCCTAAATATAAATTACTGGCTATTTTGAAGGAATTAAAAGAGAGGAAAAAAATTTGAGAGCAAAAAAGTTTAGCAAATACTAGATTCTAGGTTGTTCCCTCCTCAACTAACATTAAGAACAAGTAAAACTGCCATTTTTCTAATCAAGATACTTATGCCATAAAACAAACCTAAGCTGTTTTCAAAAGATCAACAAACTTTTTTCATTAAATCTAATATCTCACAGTAATAATAATAATTCTTTACATTTTCTATGAGAAATTGCAGTTTCAGAAATGGATCCAGCAAATCAATATCTATAAAGTACACCAATTTGTCTGCTCTGGAGGATTTTGGCACAGACCAGTATAATTACATGGTAAAGATATTAAGGATTTTATCCGCAAACTCGGCTAACAGGAAGTGTACAGTGGCAGCTTTCTACTGTTCCGCCCCTGACGTCACTCAACTTGAGTGGGCTATAATTCCTTAGTATCACACAAAATGCCAGAGCCCATTATTATTCATAACAAAGCAAAAGTAATGTTAATACATAAATACATTTTTAATCAAAATTAATATTCACTTTGAAATATGCATCAGGCAGCACAAAGGCGCAGTGGTAGCGCTGCTGCCTCGCACTTAGGAGACACGGGTTCGCTTCCCGGGTCCACCCTGCGTGGAGTTTGCATGTTCTCCCCGTGTCTGCGTGGGTTTCCTCCGGGCGCTCCGGTTTCCTCCCACATAAATACATTTTTAATCAAAATTAATATTCACTTTGAAATATGCATCGGGCAGCACGAAGGCGCAGTGGTAGCGCTGCTGCCTCGCAGTTGGCAGACCTGGGGACCTGGGTTCGCTTCCCAGGTCCACCCTGCGTGGAGTTTGCATGTTCTCCCCGTGTCTACGTGGGTTTCCTCCGGGCGCTCCGGTTTCCTCCCACAGTCCAAAGACATGCAGGTTAGGTGGATTGGCGATTCTAAATTGGCCCTAGTGTGTGCTTGGTGTGTGGGTGTGTTTGTGTGTGTCCTGCGGTGGGTTGGCACCCTGCCCGGGATTGGTTCCTGCCTTGTGCCCTGTGTTGGCTGGGATTGGCTCCAGCAGACCCCTGTGTTCGGATTCAGCGGGTTGGAAAATGGATGGATGGCTGAAATATGCATATTTCAAAACTATAAAATAAGAGAAATAGTGTAAAAAAACCATAACAGTAAAGTCAAGAAAAAATAAACAGCAAAACTTTGCAGCAACGCTAAAGCACTCGTCTTCACACTTTTCATCGCTCTCCCACTCCAACTGTCTCTGTTTGTTACTCTCTCCAGACTCCATACCCCCTTATTTGGACGGTTACACCAATCTATTAATAACTTCACAGTCGGTGGACCTCTGGTCATAGGACCCTTTAAATTCCACTTCTGGAGTCAGGCATTTGCACCAGGTACAATGGGCTGCACCCTTGATCCTTCTGTTTCTCTTAAAGTGTGGTCCTCTAAAGCAACTACTTAGATGCCACCTTTGAAAGGCGGACAGTATGGCCCTCTACCAACCATTCTTGGATTGGGTGCTCTCTAGCAGCCAGGAGGTTTTGGCACCTTGTGAATTCCTCCTTGGCCTCAACCTGTTTTAAAGGAGTGGGTCAGGTATTTTTGGAAAGTGCTTGGCCTGAAGTTATCCTGTGTCTTGAGGGGCACTGCACACTGTTGCCAAGGCTGTAATTCTGTCTCATTCAGGAGCCCTTCTGTGGCACACAGCATACACACAGGACATGTGTTTAATGGTTAGGAATGCTAAATCACTGATTCCTGCTTTATGTCAGATGATGCTTGGATAAATTCTTGCTACCCCAACCAAGAAAAGGGTTAATCAGTTTTAGAAATGTTATGTTACTTCTTGTGAACTGAATATTGTACATTACATACATCATGAAAGGCACATTAATCAAGATTGTGACAAAAATATCCATTATTCATTATGATTTTCATCATTATTCTAGGTAATAAAACAAGAAGGACTGGCCAATGATTTTGCTGACTGTACTTTATTTGATCTGCTGAAATACGATGACTATAATGGAGATAAACATCTATCAAAAGAAGAATTCTACAGAGCATTTGGTAAGTGTGTACCCAGAAACTCCAACTTTTGCCAGACTATGCACAGTTGTTAATGTTAACTGCTATGCAAACCGTTTGTGAAAGAGAAATAGAGGCTCTGTGTCTGAATCAGGTGCTAGAATTGATCTGATGGAATAGTAACTTGTAGTGGTTGTTCTATGGGAACTTGTATGAATGTCTGGATTTATTCCTGAGATTACCTTTAGAAATGTTTTGCAGATTGCACAGTATTTTCTTGCAGTTACATCACTCCTGTGTCTGATCACATTCATACATCATGCACTCCAGGGTTCACTTTACACCACACTGAGACCACCATTTCCAAAGGGTCTCGGAGAGTTTTTTTTTGGTCTCCACCAGAGTACGATTGGTGTGTTCACATTTACCTAAACTTATCGGACCATGGGGGAAATTGCTCCAGTGTTTAAAAAAACAGTCCAGCTGGGATAGGTGAGAGCCTTTGGAGTACAGGTGGCTTGTTTCATGGGTGTTTCCTGAAAACTGGAGGAGGCAACTACATGAAAAACTAAAGGTATTTGCTATCGGTTTACAAATACTCTTGTGAAGTATTGGAAATTGTGTGGGGGTCTCTGGGGAAACCACAAATCTCCAGTTATCTTATTTCAAACATAGGCTTTTAGTTTTAGTTTGATCAGCTTCAAGGTTACCACCTAAGACTTGAGGCACTGAACTCAACAACCGCTGTGTATTGTGAATTTCCCCTTGGGGATTAATAAAGTATCTATCTATCTATCTATCTATCTATCTATCTATCTATCTATCTATCTATCTATCTATCTATCTATCTATCTATCTATCTATCTATCTATCTATCTATCTATCTGTCTATCTATCTATCTATCTATCTATCTATCTATCTATCTATCTATAATATAGTGCCTTTCATATCTATCTATCTATCTATCTATCTATCTATCTATCTATCTATCTATCTATCTATCTATCTATCTATCTATCTATAATATAGTGCCTTTCATATCTATCTATCTATCTATCTATCTATCTATCTATCTATCTATCTATCTATCTATCTATCTATCTATCTATCTATCTATCTATCTATAATATAGTGCCTTTCATATCTATCTATCTATCTATCTATCTATCTATCTATCTATCTATCTATCTATCTATCTATCTATCTATCTATCTATCTATCTATCTATCTATCTATCTATATAATATAGTGCCTTTCATATCTATCTATCTATCTATCTATCTATCTATCTATCTATCTATCTATCTATCTATCTATCTATCTATCTATCTATCTATCTATCTATCTATCTATCTATCTATAATATAGTGCCTTTCATATCTATCTATCTATCTATCTATCTATCTATCTATCTATCTATCTATCTATCTATCTATCTATCTATCTATCTATCTATCTATCTATCTATCTATCTATCTATAATATAGTGCCTTTCATATCTATCTATCTATCTATCTATCTATCTATCTATCTATCTATCTATCTATCTATCTATCTATCTATCTATCTATCTATCTATCTATCTATTACCAACTTTAGTGTCGCTTGTTTGTATTTGCCTAATCATCTCTACACTTCTTTTTACAGATCTTATTTATATTTTCCTGGCCATTCTTTTGGGAACTCCCTTTAACTCTTCCATTCTTCTATCCACTACTTGATCATGCCAGTTTCTGCTACTATTCCTACTTTTTAATATACACTGTCTTCAGAAAGTAATCTGACTCCCTCATTTTTTCCACATTTTGCTATGTTGCTGTCCTGCATTAAACTCAATTTATTTTTTTTCCTTCATCAAGCAACACTCTATACCCCAGGATGACAAAGCGAAAACAGGAGTTTAGATATTGTTGAAGATTTACTCAAAATAAAAAAAATGAAATATCACATTAACCCAAGTATTCCACATCCTTTATTGAGGAAGCTTGGGTGTCTTCTTGGGTGTGACAAGACAAGTTTTACACATCGGATTTTGGAGATTTTCTGATATTCTTATCTGCACACCCTATCGAGCTCTGTCGAGTTGGGTGGAGACTGTGGTGGACAGCCATTTTCATGTCTCTCCAGAGATGTTTGATTGAGTTTAAGTCTGGCTTCTGGCTGAGTCACTTAGTGTCGTTGTCCTGTTGGAATGTGATCCTTCAGCCCAGAATGAGGTCCAGAGTGCTCTGTAGAAGGTTTTCATTAAAGGATATTTCTTGAATTTGCTCTGTTAACCTTTCCCCTCAGCTCTGTCTGGTGTCCCAGTCCCTGCCATTGAAAAACAATTCAATAGCATGATGCTGCCACCACTATGCTTCGCCGTTGGAATGTCATTGGCACAAGTGATGAGTGTTAGATTTTGTTCCCAGACATGACACTAATTTTGGATTCATTAAAACTTTCACTGAGGAGAAATTTCTGTGTGGCTATTCTGTCATAAAGCACAGACTGGTGAATGGTGCTGTGATGTTTTTCCCATCTACAGGGTCTCTGGAGCTCAGCCAAATGATTATTAAGTTCTTGATCACTTTTCTTACCATGACCATTCTCTCCTAATTGCTTTGTTTGACTGGGTGGCCAATTTTAGGAAGAGTCATGGTTGTTCCATTCAAGAATTATGGAGGCCACTGTGCTCTTGGGAACCTGCTGCAGTGCTGCAGGAATTTTTAGTAGTCTTCCTCATATTTATTCTTTGACATAATCCTGTCTCTAAGCAATGCAGGCAATCCCCTCATGGCTTGGTTTTAGCTCTGTGTGAGGATGCTGGTCCAGCTACTAACTCCCTCTTCCATTTTTGGGAGCCTCTTGAACCCAACACCGTCAATAGTCGTGACCAGGATGAGCTATGTCATGAGAATACCACACAAAGCAACAGGAGGGTGCAAAAGTACAACTGCTTTTATTAACAAAAAAATAACAAAAAAAACAGTGTTCAAATAAACAATGCAACGATTCAAAAAATAATTCTTAAGTAAATAATCCTTAAAAACGAGGTGAAAAGTGGAGGTTAAAAGCCAATAAATTCAACCAATTAAAACAAGGTTAAAAATCAACAGGCTGGAAGCAGTCCCTTTTTAAAAGCTGGGTGCTTTCTCCATTTAACTGGCAGCTGCCCTGCTTCTCCCATACTGGCCTTGCAACAGGGGAGTTGCCCTATCTGCAGGTGCAGCTGACCTTCCTCTGGTCTGGTTGCCTTCCGTCCTCTGATTATGTGCAGCTCCCTTGCCGGACTGAGACTCAGGTCCCCTGCGACCAGGGCGCTTACACCCTCCCAAGCCTCCTTGTCTTCTGCTGCCTTCTACGGCAAGTCATCAACACTTCTGGTCATTCAAGCTCCTCGAAACTGCTCAGCTGGAGCAACCACTTCCGACTACCCTACACCGAGTGTCGGCCATACACTCCTCCTTCGGGGCTCTTCTCCCAGCTGCCTGCCTTCACCAGCAAACCTGCTGTCTCTTTCTTGTTCGCTCCCACACCAGCTGTTAATGCCTCCTGCCTTCATCTCTCTTTAACCTCCCTCCTTGTTTCTTTCTTTCTGAACTCCCCACTCCGCACTCACGCATCTCCTTTTTATGTGGGGACGTGGCACAAGTGCGGCAATTAGCAGCTCCTGGCTGTGGTATACCGGGTCCGTGGCTTCAAAAGAAAATAGGCCAGGTTTTAATTCCATAAAGCAGTGTCACTCTCCGTGGGCACGATTGCACGGCTGCGGGGAGTTAATGGGAGTAGTTGGAGCGAGTCGCACCTGCACGTGTGGGTGCAATTGTTCGCCATTGCTTCATTGGCTTCCTGCAGTGTGTGATTAAGGCGCTGTGCCCACGGAGGTGTGTGTGTGTGTGTGTGTGTGTGTGTGTGTGTGTGTGTGTGTGTGTGTATACAGGCCGGCACAAAGGAAAGGGGGGATGGATCAAGACATCGGGATGGATAGAGGAAAAAGAGGTTAAAGGACGTGTAAAGGCAGGTTTGGAAAGAGGATCTGGCCACCTGACGGTTTTGAAGCAGAACGAGCTGGGGCCCCGTGAAGGAGCGTTTGGTTGTGGCACTCCAGGGGCTAGTCCACCCCACTGAATGTTCGGGTGAGTGGGGTGAGCAAGGCAGGTGTCCTCCCGAGGGATCTGAGGAGCGACTACATGAGCGCGAAGGAAGAAGGGAGGAGAGCTGACCTCGGGCGCTCTGGCCGTGATGTCCTTAAGGCAGCCAAGATGGAGGTCGGAAGGAGCTTGTTGCTGTTGGGTCTCCGCCGGCTATGCGAGTTATGGGTGAGCTGGGGAGAATGAGAGAAGGAGGTGTGCTAAGATCGTGAAGAGAGAGACTGCATTTTTAACCTCTGATTTTAAAGGGTTTATTTATTGTTTTTATCCCCACTTTGCACGGTTTTTATGGATTATTTATTGAAACTGTGATGCACTGCACTTTTTGTTTGGACACTGTTTTGATTTTTGTATAATAAAAGCACTTTGGCACTTTTTGCCCTGAATCCCCTGGCTTCATTAGAGAATTGTCCTCATTTGTCAGCTCATCTCAGTGACAGTACCGACGGTGTCGGGTTCGAGAATTCCCAGAAGTCGGATGGGAGCCTGGAGCGAACCCGCATCGTCACACTGGCATCAATTACAGACACAGGTGATTCTGCACCCGTACACGTAAGTACAGAAATTCCCACGCCACATCACACCAGGGAACCACTCCCTCCATGCTACCACACCCGCTCCTTAAGCTGCGATTTAAAAAAATCAGCCGCAGACCTCACTTTACCACGCTCTGATACATATTGTCAACTCCGGACCTTTCTGTAGACAGGTGTGTGCCTTTTCTAATCATACTTTATCAACTGAATTGACTACAGATGGACTAGTTGGAGAATCATCTCAACAATGATCAACAGAAATAGACACAACTGAGCCAAATTTCAAGTTTCATAGAAAAGGGTCTGAGTCAATACACAAATCCCTCAATATGTGGTACCACTGACTATAACTCCGACTCTTCAATTCCTCTATTTTTAATTAGACTTGTATATTTATTATGTTGATTGAAAGCATACAACATCCGTATATATATATATATATATATATATATATATATATATATATATATATATATATATATATATATATATATATATATATATATATATATATATATATATATATATATATATATATATATATATATACATAATATGGCAGGTGGCCGGGGTCTATGCCTGGTTGGGACGCCCCTGCACACTATATCCATGGCTAGCAGCCCTGGACAGTGCAATACCTCCCCCTGGACGCTAGACGGCCGCCCCCCTGGGTTGTAATGATGCCTCGGTTTCCCACAGGGCTCCATGGGAATTGGAGTTGAGTGCAGCCCTGTTGGGTCCCGCAGGCACTGCCAGGGGGTGCTGTGTTTGGGATTCCTGAGCCCGTGTGGGCAGCATATCCATCACACCCGGAAGTGCAGCTGGGAACTCAGTGATCAAGCACCTGGCGCACTTCTGGGTGAACTATAAAAGGAGCCAGCGACCACCACTCAGCGGCCAGAGTCGGATGGAGGAGGACAAAGCTTGCTGAGGTGGAGTGGTGGTGGAAGAGAGAAGAAGAAGAGTGCTTGGTGTACTGTACTGTGTTGGGGACTGTGTTGTGGCTGGAGGGATTACGGGGAAGACGTGCCCTCCAGCTGAAGAAAAATAAATAGTTTGTTTTATTTTACCCATGCCTCCATGTCAATCTGTGTCGGGTCAGGTGCTATATATCCATCCATCCATCTTCCAACCCGCTGAATCCAAACACAGGGTCGCGGGGGTCTGCTGGAGCCAATCCCAGCCAACAGGTGCTATATAGCGTCTTCTAATATATATATATATATATATATATATATATATATATATATATAATCCAATGTCTGTCTGTCTTTTCACGAGAGATCTACTTAACAGATTTAGAGCAGGTTTTCTTCTATAATTTGCTTGAACATTATGGTTGATTTTGCGACTTCTCTCATCAGGCTAAGAATCATAGTTCACTTGCAGGAGTGATATATTCACGCTGAATCCGAGACAGAGGCTGCGGGCCGAGCAGAGGGAAAAGTGTGACATAAGGAGTAGGAGAGTCGAGCAGGGCCCTCCTCACTTTCCTGTTTCACCATGACGCAGGCGAAGCCATGGGGAATGGCTAGTATAAGATACAAGGCACTTCATCACTGCTGCTGTGAATCATCGGGCTACTCTTTAGTGCTCGAAACTGTTAAAGTCCAGGTTTAAAGGCTGTAGCACTGTTGTCATGGCTTATACATAAGGTGAAACTGACAAAATTTAAACATTTTTAATCAAAAGTCTAGAAGGAAAAAATAGTTTAATCAAATTAGTATATGTGAAATTTACATTTAGTCAATGCCACAGTCGGTAGATTTTTACCAACTCCAACTCCACAGCCTTGCGTGTCAGTGTGATATTTAAGTTTTTTTGTTTGTAGTAAATCTGCAAGAATGCTTTGTCATTCTGGAACATAGAATGCTGCTTGATGTGGGAAAAATGCAACAGAGCAAAATGCGAAAAGAGTGAAGGGATGTGGATTTCTTTCTGAATCCACTGTACCCATAATATTTTATGGACTGCTTAACTGGTTCAGAGACAAGCACAAAACTGGAGGTCATCTTTAGACTTTGAAGCAGCAAACAAGCACAGTGACATAAAAGGTCTTAATGGTTATGTTTGTCACCTGTTCGCACATTTTCGGAGTGCCAGTGTCAAACTTTGTCACAATGTATTGCTATTTCTTTACTTTTACCTTTTGTGTTCTTTATCCTCATAATTTTAAAAAAGACTCCCAACAAATCCATCTAGTTGTATTATTACCTTCTTAACTCCTGAAATAAGCCCTTGGATCTGCCCATATATTCCATAGAAAGAAGGTAAATAGCACAAAATGCTACATTTCTTCAAAAGATGTGGTATGTCTTCTTTATGTTTCAGATTTCTTCGGTTTTTACTTCATTGCTAGTGCTCCGAGCTGACAATAATTGTCTTTTCAATTTATGCCTCAGCCACAAATGATGACAATATTATATGTAAATGTGGCTCATGAACCTGACACATATTTCCATTGTTTTGGTGTCACATTAATGAATCATTTTCACAATGGTATTCCATTTCAGAATCACACAAAGGCAATGTTAAAGAAAAGGGTACTTTTAATAAAAGTCTGTAAAATACAAGGACATTGAAGAAGCAAAGGAAGACATACAGTAGCATTCAAACCTTGTTCGACATTGAATACATTTTGAACATAGGAAACAAAATGAATCACTTTAAATATGATGCCAGCGTTTTTGTAAAAATGCAGAGATTTTGAGGTTTGATCTTTATGTAATGCACAGTAACAAAATAAGAAATGATGAAATGACCTAATCCACGCAAAGTGCATGCTCAGCACAAACTGGCAGATTTCCCTGTGAATAACTCATTGTCATTGCTCCAGAAAACAACACATGTTCACATATAGTTTCAGTAATTGCATTAATGCCTAACTCACTAAACTTTTCTTCTGCCATCAGGCATAAGTAGCAGTGTCTGTGAGTAGGAGGATTATGCTGGCTTCAATCTGCAAAGGCCTGGTGGACAAGCAAAGTAGTTTGAATTCAAAAACATGAAAAAAATTACAACTTTATCTGACATATTTATTACTGATCTTTGTTGCTCACTAACAGTCCACCTTAATAAAAGGACAAAAGTCTGTATGTGTGTGTCAGCGTATCTGTGTGTCTTTTCAGTTACTATGTTTCTATTATATGCCATTTGGTATAGGATTCATAACAGCAGTGCTAATATTTGTGATGCACCATCTGTTGAAATTAAGAATATGTTCATTTTATTACTACATGCATTTCAAACTACATTCCAATAGATGATACACTGCAAACATTAATGATGAATATTCTGAAGTCTACATTGGCAACTTAGATTTCAACCTGTCTTCAAAAGGTAGCACAGCTAGTTATATTGTTATATATTTGTTGTGATGTGAGATTTTGCATATAACTTGATAAATATTTTGTATGTCTTTATTTGTAATTTAGGCAAAGCAATGTAATTGAGTGTTACTTTGGTGAGAGGCATTCGTGTTTGCCCCCCCTTTACGACTGAGTCTCTTTGAATTTTACGACAGAGTTCAAGGAAGGGGGTGCTTGACACGGGTGTTTCTCTGCTAGAGTCTTTCAACCCCCCCGCAAGGACACCAGGTTGCCTGACTGGCAAACTTTAGCTCAACAATTGGTTTTGGGGGATGGCAGGTATTAAGATGTTCTATTTCCCCATTGGTCTGAGGTATGCTTGTTTGGAATTGGCTTGTCTTAGAGGACTTTAAGTACCATGATGTCCTATTGGCTGTAGGGGTTGGACAGAGAATCTATAAATCTGCTTGTTCAACCACATTCTCTCTCTTTTACTAACATCTGAAAGAAGCATCTCTTACTAACCTCTGATGATGAAGACAATACAATGAAGAGCACAGTTTAGCAGCCATATTGAACAGGGCCTGTTCTGAAGAAAGCTGAGCACCAATGATGCTTTAACTAGAAACATTTTATATAACTACAAGTCTGTGTGCCGCCTGAAACTACACATCACCATTTAATCAGGTTGTATGGTTGCCAATATTCAAATGTACTTTGCATATTGTTATTATTTATGAATATTATCAATAACTAGTCATTTAGCCCGTTACAGTAACGGGCGCTAGATCAGTTGTGCATAAACATTAGCAGGAACAGTCTATATTAAATGGCAAGGGACTTTGACCTCATTCTTTTTGTTGGTCGTATTTTTTTTTCTTTCAGCCTTTCTTTTGTTGATGTTTACTTGCTGAGCTGACCGTTCTTCGTGGGCTGCCGCCGTGTATTGTGTGTCTTTAATTTTTTGTGACAGTAATACTGTCTTGTATGGCTCTATTCAATAAGGGCGCATAGATAATTTAGTTCAAATGGCTCTGGAATATGTGAAGAGCAACAGGTGCAGATCTTTATTTACACGCGCCTTTATTCGCTGCGCCCAATTGAGGTCGTCCTTTTGAGGCTCGCCTTTTTGTGTGCGCCCTTATTGAAGGATACCGTCTTGTACGTCCGCTGGCTTGTACGTCCGTACGTCCGTAATATACCTTTAATTTTCTCTGGCGGTAATACAGGCATGTGCGTCGGTAATACAGCATGCCTTTAATCTCCTCTGACAGTAATACTGGCTTGTATGTGGCTGTAATATGCGTCACTGTATTGTGTACCTTTAATTTCCTCTTGCAGTAATACTGGTTTGTATTTCCGTAAAACGCCTCTAACTTTCTCTGACAGTAATATCGCGCATAGCACCGTGCCCCGCGCATGCGCACTTCACCAGAAGACACCCACATACGGACACCTGGACGCACATAGGGATTTTATATATATAGATACATTATTTTATGTGTAACTTAACTCCTGCTTGTCTTTTTTACTACACCTAATTGCCTGAGGTTATAGATATAGAAGGGAAGGTGGGGATAAGTTATATAATATAATACCTTATAAACAGTGGTAAGTCTGTGAGATTAGGCATTTTGACAAAGGCTACATATTAATAATACAATAGGGGAAAGTAGAGCAATATATTACTCTACCAAGACAAAACAATATTGATTATAATTTTGTAAAATTTTGGTACTTACTGGAATGTTATTTTGGTTCTAGTCACACATAACATGTCTGTTAAATGTTGCTTAGTATCACAACCTGTGTCACACCAGCGGCTGTGGGGCATCTGTTGGTGAAGAAAGATTCACTGATCTTCACTTTGCTGACGATGCTGTGATCTTCACTGAGTCAATATGGGCTTTGATTGGGGCTCTGAGACTGAGCGAGGAGTCTGAGTGTCATGTTGCAAGTATCCTGGATAAAAACCCAGATAAAGGCCTTTAATGACCTCTTAGGCACAGCCATCAGCAGTGTGTCTGTCTGTGGAGAGAGTGTCAACCTCGTCGAGAGGTTTACTTACCTCGGCAGTGACATTCATGTCTCTGGTGACTCTTCCTATGAAGTTAGTAGATGGCTTGGGAGAGCATGGGGGGGGTCATAAGTTCACTGGAAAGGGGTGTGTGGCACTCCTGATATCTATTTAAAAAGGACGAAGGTCCAAGTCTTTGGAGTCCTGGTGTTTCCTGTTTTGCTAGATGGTTGTGAGACATGGACACCATCCAGTGACCTGAGATGAAGACTGGACTCCTTTGGTACTGTATCTTTTTGGAGAATCCTTGGGTACCACTGATTTGGCTTTGTGTTGAATGAACAGTTGCTCATGGAGACCCAAATGAAGCACATTACCTGCATTGTGAGGGAGCGTCAGTTACGGCACTACAGCCATGTGGCGTGATTCCCCGAAGGTGAACCGGCTCGCAGGATCCTCATTGATGAGCACCCAATTGGCTGGACCAGCCCAAGGGGACACCCATGCAACACCTGGCTGTGCCAGGTAGATGGTCATTTCCTGAGGGTGGGACAGGGCCGCGTATCTGCCTGGGGGTTTGCCAACCAGGATCCCAAGCATTTTCCTTGTGTGGCAGTTGCAGCAACATGCCGAACCAGTGCATGCTCCCCAACTGATGTGACCTGACCTGTGTGTTTAATTATAAAGGGCAAGACAGAGTTCAAAAGTGCCATGGTAGAGAAGCATAAAAGATGAGTTAAATTGTCGACTTTCATTTCAGATTCAATTTCACAATTGCAAAACTAGGGGTGAAGATTGCATATATTTATATTGTTTTAATGCAAATTTTGTTTGTTTTATTGTTTTAAAGCTAATCTTTATTTTTTCATTATTATAAGGACACAAAGTACCTTGGGAGTATTGTAATATGAAAGCCTGTATCACAATATGGAATTGTATGTGGATTACGTGGAGTGTCTCGTGCATAGTAAGGATATTGGTGGAGTTCAGATGGGCAACAGAACTGTACCTTGACTCAGGTACCATTAGTTGAAGTGCCAGTCCTGACCAGAGTTCACTACTTTGTTCAGGATGGTCGTCAGAGTAGGTAAGACCTCAGCTACTGGTCATTCTGACCTACACTGAAAAAATTATAACATTGATGTTGTTCATTCAACGTAAATTTTCTCTTTCAAGCAACTTAAGGTTAGTCATTTAGTTTTGCAGCTTGAAATATTTGGTTTCAGATCTCAATCAAAGTAAAAAAATTTGTTTGTACCAAATTAAGTTATGGTGGAGGGAATAAACGTAAAAATCCTATTTCAGTTAACTTAATATTTTAGGTTGTTCATGTGCTGTGTTTGAGGGGCTGCTGGTATATTCTTTCGGTTGAACTTTCCAGTTTGATGGCTTTCCAACTGCCAAAAAAGAAGAACAACTTAAAAAATAGATTTACTTCAGTAACAAAACAAGTGAATTGCACCTAATCACTCTAAATGATTTGCCTCAACTTAAAAATTGTGGGATCAATAAGCTAAAAAGAATTATATTGGTTCAGATTAAAAATATTAAGTGTGAATCATCACATTTTTTTTTCAGTATAAGGGCTCACTACTGGATGTTCATCTAGGTATATTTTACTTTCTTGTATATGAAGTATAGGGAAAGTATTGTAATTGTCCAACGATTCGATGTCAAGATTTTGATGAATCTCAACGTTTTAGACCTCCCTGACTTTCTCGTATACAAAGTATAGAGAAAATATTGGAATCCTTCAAAAATTCCATTTCAAGATTTTGATGAATCTCGATGTTTTAGAGTCCGAAAGTACCATTTTTGAAATTATGTCTGTGTGTCTGTCTGTGTGTGTATGTAAACACGATAACTTGAGTACGCTTTCACTTAGGACAACCACATTTTACATACAAGTATTAGGTACAAAACATAGATTTCTATCAGCTTTTGGGCTATTTTTGCTAGCCGGAAGTGGTATTTTACCTTTTATTCATGCAGCGGCAGAGTCCAATTTATTCAACTTCATCCATCCATCCATTATCCAACCTGCTATATCCTAACTGCAGGATCACGGGGGTCTGCTGGAGCCAATACCAGCCAACACAGGGCACAAGGCAGGAAACAAACCCCAGGCAGGGCGCCAGCCCACTGCAGTTATTCAACTTTACTTTTATAATAATTGTTCAATATATTATTGATTTGATTTGATTTGTCATTGATGGTTCTTTAATCTACATAATACAAAAATATAATTATTGTCTTGCGGTTTACTCCTCAAATATCTATCCCCATATCTGAGTATACGAGAAAGTCTAGGGGAGACCATTCCCGATTTTTTTACCTAAAATTATCCGCTCTTCACAGATGAAATTCAGCAGGTTAGCTGAGCATCATTCTCCATATACTGGCCGGTAGTTTAGTTTTTTTTTTCACATTCTTGTTCATTTTTAGAATTTAAATGAAAGAGAGACATGGGGAGAGGAAGGGACATCTGTATTTCTGTGTAAGTAGATAGATAGGTAGACAATTATTATCCTACAGGGGAAAATAGGCTATGTTTGTGTATTTCAAGTCCCACATTTTAACAGAGAAGGACTTGCATGTCACTGAAAGCCTAGGTAAAAAGTGGAATGCTCACTTGATCTTACAGCAATAGAGCAACAATCTAAAGACGGTTATCTTTCTCTCTCAGTTTCTTTTACAGACTCATATACGAATGGCGGTAAGCTAGCATCTAAATAAAAAGGCAGTTCTCAAATCCAGAGTGCTTTTTCAGAAAGGTAGCAGGCTGGCAACCCTCTGAGCTGTCAATATAGAAACTCATTTTGCCAAAGCAATGAAAGAAAATATTTTGTAACAGTTTTAAAATGAATTATTCATGTTCCAAATAGTACAGCTTAGAAAGGCTATTCTGTTGCTTACCTAAGGACATGCAGAATCAATTAGTGACACCTTCCGTCACTTAACAGTGAGATGATAGATTCAGCATGAAGATTCAGAGAACCTATGCAAATCCATTACTATTAGTGGCAGAATGTTGACGTTTTATTGTCACTTGCCTCGGACAGACTTTAATTTGTCAGTGTCATGCTAATGTCTGTCATGTAAGCTACAGTAATTGCAGAAACAATCTGAAAACACAGAAGTTTATATTAAGTGTAAAGCATCTGAGCTGGGCTAGTGATACTTTATCACTTTACATTTCAGCTGCCAGTCTAATTAAAGAAAACTGTGAATCTCTAGAAAGATTACTGCAATATAACACCCAAAAAACAGCAATTTTGGAATATAACATTTTCATTAATCCATATGTTCAAGTCAATGATTAATTTGGTTTGCAAAGAATATATGCTGCTCTATTTTCAGTATTGCTTGAATTTGTGTAAAACAGAGAAGTTTGCATGTGCTGGTTAATATAAAGTATAAGTTAAATGCAGACATTTACAAAGCCACCTCATACGGCCTAAGGAGATCTGTGAAAAATGGTAAATGGTGGTATGGAGCAAAAGTGAAAGCACAATTTGAGCAGTCCAATGCCAGTCATATGTGGCAAGGTCTATGGACAATAACAGATTACAAAGCGACTCCCCCCACCATGAGCTACAGTATCACACAAAAGTGAGTACACCCCTCACATTTTTGTAAATATTTTATTATATCTTTTCATGGGACAACGCTGAAGATATGACACTTTGATACAATGTAAAGTAGTCCATGTACAGCTTGTATAACAGTAAATTTGCTGTTTGGGGTTGTTATCATGTTGGAATACTGCCCTGCGGCCCAGTTTCCGAAGAGAGGGGATTTCCGAAGGGAGGGGATCATGCTCTGCTTCAGTATGTCACAGTACATGTTGGCATTCATGGTTCCCTCAATGAACCGTAGCTCCCCAGTGCCAACAGCACTCATGCAGCCCCAAACCATGACACTCTCACCACCATGCTTGACTGTAGGCAAGACTTACTTGTCTTTGTACTCCTCACCTGGTTGCCGCCACACACACTTGACACCATCTGAACCAAATTAGTTTATCTTGGTCTCATCAGACCACAGGACATGGTTCCAGTAATCTATGTCCTTAGTCCTCTTGTCTTCAGCAAAATGTTTGCGGGCTTTCTTGTGCATCATCTTTATAAGAGGCTTCCTTCTGGGACGACAGCCATGTAGACCAGTTTGATGCAGTGTGTGGCATATGGTCTAAGTACAGACAGGCTGACCCCCCCACCTCTTCAACCACTGCAGCAATGCTGGCAGCACTCATACGTCTATTTTCAAAAGACAACCTCTGAATATGACACTGAGCATGTGCATTCAACTTCTTTGGTCGACCATGGCGAGGCCTGTTCTGAGCGGGAACCTCAGCTGGTATGGGCTTTGCCACCGTGCTGCAGCTCATTTTCAGGGTGTTAGGCAATCATCTTATAGCCGACGCCATCTTTATGTAGAGCAACAAATTTTTTTTTTCAGATCCTCAGAGAGTTCTGTGCCATGTTGAACTTCCAGTGACCAGTATAAGAGAGTGTGAGAGCGATAACACCAAATTTAACACATCTGCTCCCCATTCACACCTGAGACCTTGTAACACTAATGAGTCACATGACACAGGGGAGGGAAAATGGCTAATTGGGCACAATTTGGACATTTTTCACTTAGGGGTGTACTCACTTTTGCTGCCAGCGGTTTAGATATTAATGGCTATGTGTTCAGTTATTTTGAAGGGACAGCAAATTTACACTGTTATACAAGCTGTACACTGACTACTTTACATTGTATCAAAGTGTCATATCTTCAGTGTTGTCCCATGAAAAGATATAATAAAATATTTACAAAAATGTGAGGGGTGTACTCACTTTTGTGAGATACTGTAAATAATTTATATGTGTGCTTCGAAATGAGTGTCTCTAATGCCAACACATCTACGTCAAGAGGTCTGCCCAGTGAGGAAGCAGCACTCATATTGTTGGAACATGATATAAGGAGAGCTTTCATGAAAGTGAGCACCAGGAAGAGAGCAGATCCAGATGCCTTGTACAAAAAACTAAATCTCATGATGTTTTATTTTCACGTTCATGATGTGCACTGATTGTTCTGGAAGTATATACCTTTAGCAAAAAAGCATGCGTTTTCCATGTTTTGAGCGTACAACTGAATAACTGACATGCAGATTATGTGTCGTGAGCAAAATGATTTCTTTTTCTTTCCTCCATGAATGTTTTTCACATCGTTTGTCTTTGTACAGCATTGGTCACTATTAGCTTATATTACATCCTAAACCTTTTACTCCCTGTTGTGCATGAAAACACAAAACATAGCTCTGTTTACAGCTATAGCTTTTCTTCTAAAAGAATATAGACACGTACAGCCTATTGATGTTAAAGTTGTAAGGCAGTTTATTCATAAAACTTCATCTATTCAAATACCCTGCTCACTTCACTCGCCGACCCCCCCCAAGCCACTTCGAGTCTCTGCCGCTCGCGTATGTGGATTTCACTTTCACCAAACAACAAATCTTTTATTTCTCACCGATACGCCTCTTCATTAAGAAAAAACACTACTTTTCCCTGATGGCAACACGAATTAGACGATCTACAAGTCTCCGACTTAAAGTTTAAATCCAAACAATATATTTGATCTCTTTTCGCTGTTCCGTTATTTCATCGAGTAATAATTTCCGTTTGTTTGTGCTAATGCGATCTTTACTATCATTTTTGAGACTTTTGAATTTTAGTACTTTTATTATCTCTAACCTGCTCTGCAAGTGTATCGTGCCAACGTTTTTGAATTCTTTACAATATTTACATATTTGTCATCTACTCTATGTCTTTTAGTTCCGGTTCCGGGTGTGGTTAAATCTCTTGGTACAAAGTCTCATCTCGCGGGACATGAAAGTATTTCTCTGAAAAAGTCACGTCTCGTCCCAGGCTAAAAAATCTTGTCTCGTCCCAGGATTGTTTTATAATAATAGAGATAAGTCTCCTTTATCTGTTGTGGAAATAACAAAAAAAAAAAAGCTCCACAAAAATAGTTTTGGGGACCGTCCCCGTATATTGTCCAACAGACAAAATAAAGCAATGAAAAACGGTGTAAATGATCAAAAGTACTGGAATCGGTAACATTTGACAAAGTTCATGAAACAAGATGGCGTTTAAATACAGATGGGAAATGAGTACAGGAAATGGTTGTCAGGAAATGACGCTAAATTCAGGAGCCAGATGTGAAGTCATCTATGGTGGCCAGACGTGATGTCAATGGCGGGCACCAGAAGTGACATCGTGGCGGCCATTTTGGAACCCGGAAATAGACGGAGTTATTTTTCTTCGGTTTTTCTGTTGGTAGATCAAGAGATTCGGGTAAGTACCATGTGACAACCCCTCGTCTCGCGATGTTTCACTCACCTTTAGGCTTTTTGACTGCCTCCTAAACGCACATGTGTGACACTGTATTAAATCCATTTTTCTTCATTGTTTTTTTCTTAGAAACTGAATGTCCCTTGTGTACAAAATGTAATGCCGGCCAATGTTAACATTCATTGATTTGCTTTGGTAGCAGACGCATTATGATTTATTCAATATAGATGGCTACAATGGGCATTTACCAGTTCATGAAAAACTTAAAACAGTGTCTCTAGGAACCAGAGTGGAGATTTAAAGTGAATATCCAGCCATAGGGTGCGCTGCTTGTAGTCTTACAGTCTTACAGTAGATCTTAGTACAACTACTATCGCTTAATTTTGCTAAGTCACCAAGTACGTGGAGTGTATAAACAGCTACAAGCTATGGAGCAGTTTCCTTGATTGCTTCATGACTGTATTTTTTGCTGTGACCTAGATATTTATAGGGGAAACAGCTCACAGGCATTCTGTTGCTCTGAACAGAAAGTCAAACCGATGTCTCTGGAGCTATAAATCAATATTCTATTCCATTTCCCTCATTGCACACTAAAGATATATCTTCCAGCATGAGAACAGAAAGCAAAAAGGAGAGCAACATTTATGTATTTTATGCTACTGAACTGAATCATAAACATTCACACAGACACAACAAAGATGGAAAAGGGTGATGGAAAGATGAATTGTACACAGATGGTATATTTTATAAAATAGATGTTCTGTTATGGTGAGCACTTCACACACTTGAATAGCTGATCTCGCAGGTATGTGGCTACTGAACCCTTACACTAGTCTAAGATGTGCATGCTGTCCTTCAAACTATAACCTCCAGAATTGAATTTCAGTTCCAGAATATAATGCAGCTTGTAATTCGTGTTTACATTTAATTGTTTTGGGGGGCCTTCCTGAAACTTTAAAATTGAATTATACAGCTTCTCTGGGGTATTCTGTCCCAGAGAATCTGTTTCTGACATTTTTCAAACGGCAACCTTATTTAAAAGTTGATAATTTTGTAATGTTATTTTTGACAACATTTTGCTTTTACAATGGGCGGGGCCATTTTGAGGGTTTTGCAATACTCGTTACCATAGTAACACATCCCACAATGCTTTAGGATGGTGTGATGTCATCATTAGTGGAATTATATAAAACAGCTCTAATTCATCTGAGATTGGATTTATTTGTAAACTGTGTGTGGTTTTTTTTTTTGGTGAAATTTTGGAATAGTGTTTCTGGTTTTGTTGTTTCTCTCTTTGATCTTTGGTTTTGAACCTTTGCTACGTTTATTTGAACTTGTTTTTCCTCCTGGTTCTTCTTCATAAAATTTCTCTGGTTTTCAGTTTGACGTCAGCACAGCAGCTTATGTACGTAATTACTGATATGACTCCATCAATTTTAACCCTTTCAGCCCTGACATCCTATTACCAGTACATAAATATGCAGCCGTTTTTGTAAAGCACAGGTAAGTGTGCAGCCGTTGGAGACTATTAGCGCAGACCAGAGAGACTGGCATACAGTCCACGAAACACGCAAGTCAAAATAGACGCTTCAGGATTGTGCGCACCACATAGTAAGTAGCTCCACTTTCAATTTTATCTCCTCAAGAAGATTGAAGTATTTGGCATCTATTGTATAATAAAAGTGATAATTGTTTTGTTTTTTTTTCATTTTTGAACTTCCTAGACACTCCAAAGGTAGAATATCTCACAAAATAATTTTTCCCATAAAAATAGAAAATCCAGGGCCAAAAGTGTTAAGTCGTCGCAGTTCCTGTGGAGGCTGCAACCCGAAACCAGCCCCGAATTGAATGTCATTATTAAGCTGAATGTTTTTCTGTACTCGGCTCAGCCAGTTTTACTACTGACTTCTATCTCCTAACCAATGATGGAGTTACGAGCATTGACCCTTAATCTCCAAATTATTGCTATTAGTCTTAAAGATTGATTTGTTTTTTCTGAAATGAGTTAATTATAAGATACTGTAATATTAGAGTTAGTGTGACTTACTATAGTTTACAATGTTGAAGGTTACTGACTACTAGAAAATAATCCGACTGTAGCCAGTAGTCGCTTTTTCATATATACCTCAGAGGTTAAGTGCTGTTAAACTATTGTGTCCTTTATAATAAAGCGTTGGCAGCTAAATAGCTATCTGGTGTGCATTACATAAATAATATCTCACATGCAGCCTCAGAGGCTATGCGGCTAAACTTAACGCACATTACATATAATTCACAGCCAAATCTATTAAATAGTACTCACCCAATATAAATACTCAGATTGGGAAGACGCTTGCCATATATGTTCCTCAGAAACTGGACAATACCTTTGCAGCAATAAGTAACAATAATGGCATGCAAACAGTCCTTCATATCTGACAAGTTATTAGTCAGTCATTATCCTAATTATCCATCCATCTACCATTATCCAACCCGCTACATCCTAACTACAGGGTCACGGGGGTCTGCTGGAGCCAATCCCAGCCAACACAGGGCACAAGGCAGGAAACAAACCCCGGGCAGGGCGACCAGCCCACCACAGGGCGTGCGCATACACACACACACACACACACACACACACACACACACACACTAGGGACAATTTAGAATCGCCAATGCACCTAACCTGCATGTCTTTGGACTGTGGGAGGAAACCCATGCAGACACGGGGAGAACATGCAAACTCCACACATTTCTCCTAACTGCGAGGCAGCAGTGCTACCCACTGCGCCACCGTGCCGCCATATCCTAATTAACAAACTAAAAATTATATTGTCATAATGCTGTTCTGTAAATATTTTTTCCAGATCTTGCACCAATTTGGGTTTTTTAATTATGGGGTTTAAGTTCTAAATTTTTTTTTTTTGCCACTTACTGAAGAAGTTTAAAAATAAATTGCATAATTTCATTTTTGTTTCACAATATGGAAATGTTGCAGTGGGTAACATCATTGGGGCGAAGGGGTAAAAGTTCTTCCTCGATAACCTTTGCAACCACAAGGGGCTGCCACTAAGCCCCAAACTGCAGACACAGTAAAACCTCAAGATACTTTACTCTCCAATAGTGGGTTTTATTGAGCCCCAACACCTTCTCCACAGGAATAACAGTAAAAAAACACACCAAGCACAGTTCTCCTTCTTCCTCCAAGAGCGTAGCCCAATGCCTCCTGACTTTCTTTTAAGCCTGACCTGGGAATTGCTTCTGGTCTCTTGTCCCATTCATCCGGAGCACTTCCGGGTTGTGCAGAAACCAGGACAGTCCTCCCCTGACAGCGCCCTCTGGTGGACCCCAAAGACTCTGACAGGACTCAATTTCCCATGCAACCTTACGGGTGTCCTAAGCGGGTTTAGCCCAGAGGAACATTGCCACCTGCCATGTAGAGGGAATGACCTACTCCTGGTGAGTTCATTCTCCCAGTCCTTCCATTATAGCCTCCTGTCTAGGTATGAAACCTTCTGTTATTCAAGCCAAAGTGTCTGTCCTTCCTCCTGGGCACCCACACCTTTCATTATTTGAGATTGTGGATACACCAGAACTCTTTGAGGTTAAACACGTCTCTCATTTTTGATCTTATGGTTTAAGATTTTTGCTTCTCCTTTTGACATTAATTATTGGCTTTCATTTTAGGTTTTGACACGCTCATTTTTCTTGATTTCCAATTACAAATTTTTTCTTCCTCTTGGATGCTGTGAAAGTTCCCCAGTATGTCACCTTGAGTCAGAATGGATCCTTTGCCCTATACAAGACTCTTTTAGGTGTCTGTTGTCCTTAAAAGGACTACTTGCCATTGCTGCACTAGATAGACTTCTGTCTGTGACTTTGCAAACTTGCATTTCAATAGTCGCCCCTACAGCTGGTAATGGAATGCCAGCTCACACTCTGGGAGACTCATCCCTGGCTGATATCACTTGGTGGCACCATTACATAGCCCTCCCTTCAAAGTCACTGTCTCCAACGACAACTTCCATCTCCTTGAAACGTAGTACAATGCTTCAAAATGGTGGTGTGTTCTTCATTTCTTCTGTGGTCTTATCTCCGACTGCAAATGTAATTTCATTATATCACATGGCCCGAGTGTAATACATGAGCGTACAGTGGAACCTCGGTTCATGACCATAATTCGTTCCAAAACTCTGGTCGTAAAACGACGTGAACCGAAGTAATTTCCCCCATAGGATTGTATGTAAATACAATTAATCCGTTCCAGACCGTACAAACTGTATGTAAATATATATTTTTTTAGTTTTTATGCACAAATAGAGTGAATTATACCGTAGAATGCACAGCGTAATAGTAAACTAAATGTAAAAACATTGAATAACACTGAGAAAACCTTGAATAACAGAGAAAACTAACACTGCAATAGTTTGCGCTATAGTGCTAGGAACCGCTCTCTAAAAACACTTTTTTTTAATGAGTTTTAAGCACAAGGAAAAAAATGAACATCCGTAATTTAATCCATAATTTAATAAGCCACCAAGAAAAGTAACATTGCAACAATGCAGGCTATGAACCGATCGCTGAAAATAGAACTGAAAACAAAAACAAGCCTTTTCTACCTTATGCGTCCAGCCCTCCCTCTCTCGCTCGTTCGCTCGCTCTCTCGTTCGTGTGTGTTTGTGTCTCTCTCTCGCACACCTGTGTGTGTGTGTCGCGCTCTCTCTCTCTCTCGCTGTCTCTCTTTTGCTCACTGCACAGGAAATGCACAGGGAGAGACTGAACATCCATCCATTTTCCAACCCGCTGAATCTGAGCACAGGGTCACGGGGCTCTGCTGGAGCTAATCCCAGCCAACACAGGGCACAAGGCAGGAACCAATCCCAGGAAGGGTGCCAACCCATCGCAGGACACACACAAACACACCCACACACCAAGCATACACTAGGGCCAATTTAGAATCGCCAATCCACTTAACCAGCATGTCTTTGGACTGTGGGAGGAAACTGGAGCGCCCGGAGGAAACCCACGCAGACATGGGGAGAACATGCAAACTCCACGCAGGGAGAGCCTGGGAAGCTAACCCAGATCTCCTTACTGCGCGGCAGCAGCGTTACTCACTGCACCACCGTGCCGCCCCGAGACTGAACATGTACAAACCAAAAGGGAAACTGGCTTGTTCGTATATCGAGTGTGTGGTCGTGAACCGAGGCAAAAGTTTGGCAGACTTTTTGGTCGTAAACCGATTTGTACGTGTACCGAGACGGTCGTGAACTGAGGTTCCACTGTACTGAGTATTGGCCAGTTTTCAGCTTCTGAACAACTTAATTATGATGATGTAGTTCACTGGCAAAATGAAAATACGTTTTGTTTCTTGTAAGGTAAAGATTAAGTCAACTGGAATGACACAAGGCAAACGCAAAGCAAGGCCGTGCTTGTAACAATATTGTCTCTGCAGTTCAAAATACAAGTACTAGTTGCGTCTTTCTTGTTCTTCAAATCACAATTTCAGATATTTACACTTTTTTTTTGTTCTGACAGTATATGTTGTGCTTAATTAATTCTCATCACATTTCCCTCTTTTTCTCCTTTTTTTTAACTACAAATCACTAGAAACTTGCACTGCACTGTCTTCAATGTGGAAATTCTGCAAGCCACATGCTCAGCACTTCCAATGCCTAAGAAGAAGAAACTTAAACAGGTTCACAAATGTTTAAATTGAAAAAGCAAATAAATGACCTAAATCTTGACACTAACAGTATTTCCAGTGGCTCCCTCTTCCCTATAGTTGTCCTGCTTTTACTTCTACAGTGGCAACATTCAATTTTTCTCTGGCATCACGCATTTCTGAATGGCAGTGGTCCAGCACTGTTGAACCAGCTGAATAGCTTTTTGACAATTATTTTTATTTGTGTCTGGTCACTCACTTGGCGAATCAGTGACAATTTTTTTCTTCTTAGCCAGTCCTTTTCATCTATTTTGCCTCATCTCTATGTGTTTCTTTAGAAACGAACAGCTGCCTCTGTCCATTCTTGTTCTCTCTTATCTATGTACTCAGCCAACAGACGATCCTTTGGGAATTGCCTCTTCTTATACTCTTTCTTGTTTTGTCTGCACAACTGGTGTTTTTTTTATTTTTGTCTGTGCAGTCTGCCGTTCCCCACACTTGGCAGTTTAATATCTTTATCTTTAATCTATCAAAACTTATTTGTAGCATGATTCCACCTTGCTGCTTAAAGACACAGACTATTGCATCATTGTTTGTAATTTCTGGTTCTGACCCTTGCAGATCTGTCTTAATATGTATATCTCGTGTCTTTCTGGTTTTAACATTTACATTCCGCATTTGCTTGGGTCTTCTTCTGTTAGTTAATATATCTACATGAAACAGAACCTGTATGACTTCTGGCTTTGTTTCAGACAATAATGCTGCCTAGTGCTTTGGTATTTTACCTTTTCCACCTTTTGAAAGATAGGTTTATAGGGTCACTAGGGGGTTCGCCCCCTGCTCGCTTCGCTCACCAACCCCCCTGGCCTGCACTATGCACCAGCCACTTCGCTGTCTCTGCCACTCGCGTTGTGAAGAGGGGGGCTGAATGCACCCCAAGGAGACAAGGTCGCTACTCCAAAACCCCCTCTTAAACGGTGATACAATGGGAAACAAATAGGTTTTTTTTACCTCCTATTTGCTCGATCAGCTGCTGTGCCATGCCATGTGATCTGCATCTCATGCGGCACTTTGAACATTTAAGAGCCTGTACAGCAGCTGCTCTACTCTTTGTCTTTTATTTCCGTGTGTGGTTAAATCTTTTGGCACAAAGTCTCGTCTCACGCGATGTGAGTTCTTGATATTTTTTAGTTTAGAATTTAAAAACGGAATAAGAATCTGAAAATCTAACAACATCACATTGAAGTTCGATACATTCTGAAAAGAATGATACCAAACATGAGCAAAGTATTCTGTTTGAGCGCTTCAGCTCACCTGTGTGCAAGAGTGTCTGGTAATTGTCAAGAGTTATTGTATTGCACTTTGACCCTGCATCTATTCTAAACTGCACATTCTGTGACTGGAACTGCATCTCTACTGTCCATTTGTCATCTAAAGCTAAGGCTGCTGGAATAATTGTTTGTGTCAGGTTTACGTCCAGGATTTCTTCTTCTGCAGGGTCCTTGACTTGCTCCACACTCGCGGAATTAACTGCATGTTTGCAACATACTGCCGCCCAGTGGTTTACCTTGTGACAATACGAGCAAAGTGAGCCTTTAGCTGGGCATTTCGTTGGATTCCACTTGTGTTGTGTATGTTTGCCACACTGTGAGCATCTTTTAATCTGACTTGTTTCATCCTGATTATGTAATCTATGTTTTGGCTGTCCCTCATTTTGTAGCTTCTTACTGTATGTTGCATACTTCTTTCTGGCAGCTACTACTGTGACAGTTCAAACTGCTATGGAATTTCTATAGCTTTGGCCAATGTTAATTCCTTGCCCTTATCTAGCAGCCTTTCCTGCACTCTCTTTTCAAGGACTCCTGCAATTATAGCATCAACCAGTAACAGCGCACTGCACGTTAATACACTTGACTTAAGCATTCCTAGTTTTCGTCCTCTTTCTCTGTACGTTTAGGATTCGGTTGCTCAGAGGTTGATGCGCTTGCTGCTTCCTATTTATACAATTCATTGGTTAGATCACAATTCCAAGGAATTCAATACATAATCAGAAAACTTTTAACATGAGTGGTTGCACCCAGTTGCTAACGGGACAACATAAACGTTAATACCTTAAATAGCCACAATTAACCACGTCCACTATGTTGATTGGGAGTACATGACTTCTCAAGAGTGCCTTCAACAGGAAACCTAGATAGATAGATAGATAGATAGATAGATAGATAGATAGATAGATAGATAGATAGATAGATAGATAGATAGATAGATAGATAGATAGATAGATAGATAGATAGATAGATAGATAGATAGATAGATAGATAGATAGATAGATAGATAGATACGGTATTAATCCCAAGGGGAAATTCACACAACCCTAACCCGAACCCTAACTTAGTGCATAACAATAGAACAATGATCAGACCTTAAAATATACCATTCTTTTGCTATAGAATAACTAAAATGTATTTATCATAGTGAATAATAAAATAACAGCTTCAGTCTTTAAGCATAAGCTCAGAAGAATATGAGACTCGGTGCATGCTAGTGCACATTGCACCAGGGTTCAAATTCAACTCTTACAGGGTATTTTCTGTGCAGTTAGCTTTGCAATATAATTTTCCTGATCACAGTGATAAATCACGGTGCCACAACGTTATTTTGTTTACTCATAATGGACCATTTTATCATTCCTGTTACTGGCACAATGTTCCCAGTTCCCAATGAATGTGTTTTAGAAAGGCGTAGCATCTTACATCTGATTCATTTGTATCCATGATTATTTCAATACAAAACCCAAAATGAACGTTGTGCAAATTTCTTTCTCAAACTTCTGGTTTCTGAACTTACCATTTTCTTTCTCTGTCTTTGAATTGAGATTAGTAATTGGGCTTTGGTGCCAAAAGTTTCATCTTCAAAGTTTCAACTTGTTTCTGATTTTGACTCTGTTTCACCTACTGGGCCTCTTTAATTCCTTACTGTCAGAGTAAGTCTGACCTTTGTACTGCAGAGTCTGCACTTTAGCTTGAAGGTAAACTTTGTTTATGTAAAATGTTTCTGCTTCAGTGGAAGACAAGTAAATCTGCACCCTACAGCCTTAATTCGCACGTCTGTGTTCGCCTGTGTTCTTTTCTACCGTTGTATGAAGCATGTAATCTGAGCAGCACCAGTAAAATCAGTTCTGTTTCTGCCTTGCGTTCACATCATCACGAAGGAGTGCACACTAAAACTAAAAACATCAAAAGTTGTTCCTGCCATATATGCCAATTTCCTTTATCGAACAACTGCCTTTCCCTAGTTGAGAATATACACAATTATGGTAATTTTTTTCCACTAAAAATCTTTAAATACTAAATGACAGGCAGGCAAATGTATTAGTAATGCACAGAAACACTTCCAGATTGTAACTAACAGGTGTAACAAGGCACTATATATGCGCCCAACCTGACACAGATTCACAATGGAGGCACACGTATAAAATAAATAAACTTTTTTTATTTTCTTCCCCTGTGGGGCACGTCTTCCCCGTAATCCCCACAAGCATAACACAGTCCCAAAAGCACCAAGTACACCACACACTTCTTCTCCTGCACCACCACTCCTCCCAGTCAACCTCGTCCTCCTTCACCCGACTCTGGCCGCTGGGTGGTGGTCGCTGGCTCCTTTTATAGTCCACCCGGAAGTGCTCCAGGTGCTTGATTGCCGATTCCGGGTGTGGCGAATATGCTGCCCAGATGGGTACAGGAGTCCCAGCTGCAGCACCCTCTGGCGGCGCCTGCTGGACCCAACAGAACTGCACCCAACTCCAATTCCCATGGAGCCCTGTGGGAAACCGAGGCACCGCTCCAACCCAGGGGGGGCGGCCATCCAGCGTCCAGGGGGATGTATAGCACTGTCCAGGGTAGCTCACCCTGAACATATAGTGAAGGGGCGTCCCGAATGGGCATGGACCCCGGCCGTCCGCCACACAGGATTCTTATTTGAATGAAGCGAAATGCTGAGCTTCACTGCAAACCTAGTTTCACTCATCACTAATCATGACAACATAAAGTTTTACATGTAGAACATAAAAGGCTAAATCTAATTATACAATTGAAGGTCTAAAGCTAAAAAAATGACACTTTATTAAACATTGGGACTCCCATGGATTCAAAAGTATCCAGCAGACTTACATAATATAAAAGAGATGAAAAGGTGTATGGTTTGCTCGAATATGTAGCATGCTAAGTGGTGTTAAGATTCAGAGACTTTTGGCTTATCTATCTGATACTAATGATAGACAAATAATTAAATAAATAGTAGGTCAAAGCGTTTTCTAGTTATTGTGTTTACACACAGAAATACAAAAAGACACCATTTCAAAAATTGTATTTTCTGACTCAGGAAGGTCTAAAACGTCAAGATTCATCAAAATATCAAAGTCGAATTTTTTCACGATTCCTATACTTTCTTTATACTATGTATATGAGAAAGTAAAAATCTATACAGCCATGAGAGTTTACATGTCTGTAATTCTGATTAAATGAATTCTTGCATGTAAGTGTTATTGAAATTTTCAGTTGCTGAATGTGATCAGGGGCGGGACGGTGGCACAGTGGTAACGCTGCTGCCTCGCACTAAGGAGACCTGGGTTTGCTTCCCAGGTCCTCCCTGCGTGGAGTTTGCATGTTCTCCCCGTGTCTCTGGGTGCTCCGGTTTCCTCCCACAGTCCAAAGACATACAGGTTAGGTGCATTGGTGATCCTAAATTGTCCTGTGTTTGTGCTTGGTGTGTGTGTGTGTATGTGCCCTGTGGTGGGCTGGTGCCTTGCCCGGGGGTTATTCCTGCCTTGTGCCCTGTGTTGGCTGGGATTGGCTCCAACAGACCCCTGTGACCCTGTGTTAGGATATAGCGGGTTGGAAAATTACTGACAGATGACTAAATAAATAAAACAAAAAACAAACCTCCATCTCAAATACACACCAGAATGACTAAAAAAAACAAAGAAAACTAAAAAGAGAGAACGTCTGACTTGGCAGCCACAGGCCCAGTGAGGCGATGTGCAGACGTATTGCTGATGGTATAAAGGAGCCCCCATTGCATTTCTTGACATATCTCTGCTAAATAATTTGTTGGCTAAAAGTCCTATTAGGGTTAGGGTGTTAGGGTGTCAGAGAGATAAAGGACGTGTACAACTGTTCATTTTGGCATTCACTGAGGCCACATCTGGTATTTTACCATTAAGAAGAAATAAACAATGAAAAAGCATTACAGCTTCAGAACTGTAAAATGAAGAAGTTGAATATTTATCGTTTTAACAAGTTTACTGTAGATTAGGGGCAGACAAAGTGAAAGGTGCATTTTGAAAGGTTAAATAAGCTAGGAACTATATGCATGCATTCTACATTGTTGAGCAATCAGTTTCATTAAAGGCTTACAATATAATGCAATTTACTATGCATTTAACTGAGAATATTCACGTACACTCTCATTTTTACTAAGTGTGCAGTCACAGAGAAGAAATCAGTACCTAATTGTAACATTTTCATTCTGCCTTCTGCAGATACTTTTACATAGTTAACTGTACCTTTTATTTCATTCATCTCTTGAAACATGGCTTAGCTCAGAGAAGAAAAGATCTTTTCCCTGTGGTCGTGTTAGACAACCTTCAAAACAACACTAAGCACTTATGAGTATCATTTCAGCTTGCAGTTTCATGCTCTTTATTATGCATTTGCAAAGGTGCTGATTTACTCCGCATTATTCTCCTGTGAAATCTTTTAAAATACACAGTAAGACGATATTGCTTAAGGTATTGAAATAAAACAAAACATTTTAATTGAAATATAATCAACACGGAAACTTTTTTTTCCCGGAAGAAGATGTAAATCACTGAATATCGGTTCCTCATAAATTATTCATATGCTGAGTTTACAATATAATGTCAGATTTTTAACTTTCAAAAAACTTTTATTTTACTCTTGAATTAATATTACTGAACCATTTCATGTTACATTAAAATCAATTAAACGAATCGCCTTTTTAAAAATGTTTTGTTTTTATACCATTGGAAACTGAGACACACACACAGAGCTTTGTGCTGGGAATACCACAACAATGACATAATACTAATGTGAGCACAGTTAGATAGACTATAGGATGGCAACCCTACATTTTCAGATGCTTCTGATTAAATTAGTTGTATATATATATATAAGTTTTGAAAGTTTTAGTGGTATACAAAAAAAATATCAATATATTACTTTTCTTTCATGTTTGGAGTTTGGGTGACATAGAGCCGAAGAGTGCTCAATCCCCAAGTGGAAATTTGCTTTTTTTTGCGAATTTTGCATATTTTACTAATAATTCAGTTTATTTTCTCTTTGGTTGTGCGTAAGCAAGACTAGAATCCCATCCAGCAATAATAATAATTTCTCCAGAGCACAGGACAAGTAAGATGTACAAGATGCTTACATTTTGATTTACAGTTGAGTAACCTCTTCATTTACACATTAGTACCTTATGCTAGGGCTCCCACTGAAGAAATTACTAGATAGATAGATACTTTATTAATCCCAAGGGGAAATTCACATACTAGCGTTTTCTAGTCTTTGTTATTTGTTACTTTAACTGCTCCATCTGCTGCTCTATTAGCATTTGATACCAACCACTGATTTTACACAGTTATTTCGACACTAGTCTAGCTTATGAATTACATAGCTTTTAGAAACTAAATGTAACCAGAAACCACTCAATATCTCTCTCGCTCTATAAAATCCAACGTCTGTATGTCTGTTTGTCCGCTTTTCACAAGAGAACTACTTAACGGATTAAAATCAGGTTTTTTTTTTTAATTTACTTGAATATTCTAGTTGATTTTGAGACTTCTCTCATCTCATTAAGTATCATAGTTCACCTGTGGGAGCGATTTATTCGCGCTAATCTGGGACAGTTGCTGCGGGCCAAGGGGAGGAGGAAGTGTGATGTCAGGAGTGGTGAGCTGAGCGGGGCACCCCTCACTCACATGCCAATCTCCATTCAAGTCGGTCTACCTCTATAAATAAAATGTCTTTAGCACTTTGTTCTAATGTGTATGGAATTCATTAAATAACCCACCGTAATATGTCCATTAACAGTAGAATTACCAAAGCCTATGACAAAATCCCGGCCCACCTTAAATCCCTTCGAACCTCTCCGTCAGCATCTTTTGTGTTGTAAATGTGTCGATAAACACAAGCAGCCTACTATCCCATTGCCCCGCCCAGCACTACAGTTCAATTCGCAAAGAAAGTTATCAGTGCTCAGTGTTTATCTGCAGTTATATTCTTGAATAAAAGCACACTTCTTTTGTTATACTTGTACCTTTTGTGAAAGTGTTTATTTGATATTTGGACATCAAGCTTCACACATTATACATTTCAAGTCTACATTTTGTCAATTATTACTAAAACATGAAAAACGTTTCTGTTTTAACAATGTGTTTACATAGATTGTTGTAGACACGGAACACACATGAAATGTATGTATTCCAAATGATGATATATTATTTACCGTCTATAACTCCAGCACTTCACTCCAAGATAAGGGGGATGAGATAGCACGCTGTTTGCTGCTTGCTGCTTGTGTTGATCAACACATCTATAACAAAAAAGATGCTGACGGAGACGTGTGAAGGGATTTAAGGTGGGCCTGAGTTACAAGTTTTTTCGTAGGCTTTGGTAATTCTGTTAAACAGGTTCACGAGGAGCATGGAGAACCAGGAGATGAATTAATAATCTAAAACTGGAATGGTAATCACTAGTCGACATCAAAGACAGAATTGAAAGACATTGATGAAAGCTAATATAGCATGTGAAATTTTTCTTTATATGGAATTCAAAATATTGCTTCCATACCCCAAATAATGATGTATTGTTTGGTGTTGCCCTCTGAAAACACAATAATGGTGAAGAAAAACAAAAAAAAACATAGTGTACACAAAATATGTTTCAGAGACAAATATTAATTAATATAAGTGTTCAGCTAATATCACAAATATTCAAAAGTACAAAACAAACCGTTCTGACACATGGAAAGAATATATTTAGCCCCCCAAATTTTTCTTTTTTTCACTTTGAGTTTTTTTGATTTGTAACAGCCAGATATATAGCTGTTTCTTCAAAAAAACAGACTGATTGCCACCATAAAAGTCATAAATGGAGAGCTCTTCAGATTGAATTATACTTCATGCCGAGGAGGGCCTGGAAAACTGCTACTGGTTATTTTTATGATTTCCCCCTTGAAGAAAATTGAAAATCAAAAAATCTTCTAAAACTCACCTAAATAAAATTGGCTAATAAATACTTTAAATAAAAAATAAATGTAATTAGTAAAAAATAACACAGGTTTGCATTATTAAACTAATAAAAAAAAATTTAAATGTGAAGTTATTTTGTTGCATTATGAACACACTAAAAACATGTAATTAGAATGTTTCCAATCATGACACATTTAAGTACAAAATTAAAAAGAAATTATTTGAAGTTTAATACAATTTATTAATTTATACAATTAATTTATATGTTCTTAATTTATATATTCTAAATCAATTTAACATAAAAATATTTAGTAATATTTTACATAAACATTGACTTACACATTGCTGCTCTACTTTTCAACACTTCTTAGTTTTTTTGATCTTAAACTTTCCTGGGTGGCCCATCCTTTGTTCAGTTTTTTTTCTGGTGCACCCCTTTGAACCATCCAGCTGTAGTCCGCCATTGTGCTGACATCCCAGCATCCCTGGTACCTTTTTTGCAATGTCCTTGACATCTTGATGGAATCTTTCTTCCTGCTCTTCACTCTCCTTTCTAAGATTTTCATGGAAAAGTTTCAAATGAGACTCCAAAAAGTGAACTTCAAGGCTCATGTTGCAACCCAGTTTCTTAAACTTAACTACTACATTGTTGAATGATACCCAAGCTTCTCATTCCAGGTCTTTCATTGTTTCATCAAGTTCTGCATCAGAAATCAGTTTTTATTGGACTGGGATTTAATTATGCTTTGTTAAGTTTGGCGTTATTGTATGGAATGTTGTTTACTTCAAATAATATTAATAACATTTATAATAACATTAATAACATTAATAAAAGTTAAAGGCAAATAATCCACACAATGAAAAAAAGAAAGAAATCAGTTTTTTAATATCAGATCCTGTAAAAATGCCCTCTTTCAATTTAGCTATACACCAGCCATGGAACTTTAAGCACAAAAACATAAAACAGGCACCATCTTTTATGATTGCTTTGACAAAATGTTTCATTAAACTCAGCTTAGTATGAAGCAATGGTAGTCATAGCACTTTATCTGGATCCACCATGCTAGGCCCGATTATAGCTTTTTCTAACTGGCCATTCCTTCTTAACCCAACATCAGCTCTTGACTCTCTCTGCTCTTCCACTCATACAGAACACCTGGGTGTTTGTCTGCCCTGACTGCTGACCCAATAAGATACACAGAACTTTCAGGTCCTCAAATATGAACCAGTGAAGCTCATTGTTGCTAATCTTCTCAAGTTCTCATAGGTTTCTTTCAAATGGACAGAATGAGCAACAGGTATTGATGTGTATTTATTACTGTTAAATTCCTTTCAGGCCTCTTTCAGATGAGTCTATAGGTAGCCTCCATTCTTCTGCTTTTTAAACTCTGCCATGTTCATTCACAGTCGACAGGCAAATTATACTTTATTTGTCCCCAAGGGAAAAATCCAGCTCTATTCTGCCCTTATTATCAAATAAAGTAACTGTTTTGCTTTAAATATAGATTTAACATTAAAAAATACATTCAAACAAATTATCATTAAAATAAAATATCAATATTTAATTAATTATAGTGTAGAAACAACTAAAAAACTGTAATTGACAGGTAAAATGCAAAATAAGGTTACATGAGGCTGAAGAACGGTTTTCATTTTTTAATTTAATATCCAAAAATACATTAAAAAAATCATATGAAATTATTAAAACTTTTTTTTCTGTTTTTCTTGTGAAAATTAATAATATATATTAAATGAGACCAAATAAAAACAAGGCTTTAATGAGAAAAGAATAAATTAGCTTTAACTTGTTTGGGTCAACTTCTGAACTTTTCCTTAGTCATAATTTACTCTCATTATATCGGTTTATTTGTAAACACATACTGTACCCAAGATCAAAAATAAAAATATTCAGGGCATTTCTGTCTTTTATCAAAATGCAAAACAAATAATTTCTGCCCATAAGAATAAAAATAACTTCAAAGCAGTTTTTAACTACAAAATGACACAAACACATGTAGAAAGGATCATTTCCAATGTGGACATAGTGCTTCCATAGGTGTAATTTGTGTTGTGCTATTGTGAACTATTACAGTTACATTGTAGAATGTTCCAGGCCACATTTGTTGAAAAGTTTTCATCAATTTAGTGCATAAACATAGGTTTCCGAAGATCCATGTTTCCTGGATTTGTAAGGCCCCAGTTGTGATCACCCACTGTGATGCCATAAATGTATTCTTTTGAATTGTAATGAACCATGTTTATTTCTAATCTTTCCTGGGAAAAATATGCTTTTTTCCTGAAACAGGATTTACCCTATAATATTGTTATTTATGGTCAGTAAGCTTTCTGGTCAAGTATTTCAGTTGCAGGTGGTGCCTTGTGAAAGTTATTTATTACTTTCTCGTATACTGTACATAGTTTAGAGAAAGGATAGGAATCATGAAAAAAATTCAACCTGGAGAATTTGATTAATCTTGATGTTTTAGACTTTCCTGAGTCTGAAAATACAATTTTTGTTCGTCTGTGTGTAAACACTGTGAGGTTTCTAAACTCTTTTAGGATTCCCCTTAACGGAGCGACACGGCAAAAAGAGTCCCAAAGCGCAATCACTGCGTCTGTGGAAGACTGTTTATCCGTTGCATGGGCAACCGCAGGCTCACAATGCTGCAGCGGCTCACCACCGAAGCAAATCAAAGCAGAACGCGGTCACACTATAAGAGGCTGTCGTCAATGGGTGATGCAAGGAACATTATAAGTGCAGGGAACAGTATTACTTGGCCAATAACCTGGTCACGACCCTGTCTGATTGCTGTTTCTGTGTATTGTTGAGTGGCAGATTCCATTACGATAAATAACCGTGCTGTTCCTGTTTCAAGCTGAATAAAGCGGGTTTTACTAAAGTAGTGAGACTCAGCCTCATGTTTTGGGGTGCAAGACAGTGACTCACGCATCACAACACGATAACCCGAAAACACTTTGACCTCGGTCAATGACATTTTGTACACCTGCTTTATATCAAAAATAAGGAATCAACTTTTGGGCCACTTCCGGCAACTGGAAGTGGAACTTTGACTGAATACTTTTGTGAATTTTAAAGTAAACTATGGTTATAATTACAGATAGATGTTTCAAATTTTGTAGAGATATTTATAATGATAAAAAGAAATTAAATTTGATATGAAATTTGAGAAAAATTACTCAACTGGAAGTAGTATTTTATTTAAACAACCATCTGAATTTTTTGTATCATGGAAATATAAATGTGTACACGATATTAAAAACTGTATTCAACTATTATTAATTTTATTTTAATTTATACATCATCAGTTTAACAGTAACGTATAAAAATTGAACATGCCATGTAAATATAAAGATGTAATAGGAACAATAAACTGCTACGTCCCCGTATTTCTGCCATCATTATCATAAGTAAATATAGCTAAACGCAGTTTTACCTGTAGCAATTTATTGCAACAAAAATTATATAATACAGTGATCCCTCGCTATATCGCGCTTCGCCTTTCGTGGCTTCACTCCATCGCGGATTTTATATGTAAGCATATTTAAATATATATCGCGGATTTTTTGCTGGTTCGCGGATTTCTGCGGACAATGGGTCTTTTAATTTCTGGTACATGCTTCCTCAGTTGGTTTGCCCAGTTGATTTCATACAAGGGACGCTATTGGCAGATGGCTGAGAAGCTAGATTGCTTACTTTTCTCTCTCTCTTGCGCTGACTATCTGTGATCCTGACGTATGGGGATTGAGCAGGGGGGCTGTTCGCACACCTAGACGATACGGACGCTCGTCTAAAAATGCTGAAAGATTATCTTCACGTTGCTATCTTTTGTGCAGCTGCTTCCTGAAATGACATGCTGCACAGTGCTTCGCATACTTAAAAGCTCGAAGGGCACGTATTGATTTTTGACTGAAAAACAAACTCTCTCTCTCTATCTCTCTCTCTCTCTCTCTCTCTCTCCCTGCTCCTGACGGAGGGGGTGTGAGCTGCCGCCTTCAACAGCTTTGTGCCGCGGTGCTTTGCATACTTAAAAGCCAAACAGCCCTATTGATTTGTTTGCTAGAGATTGTTTTCTCTATCTATGTGACATTCTGTGCTCCTGACACGCACTCCTTTGAAGAGGAAGATATGTTTGCATTCTTTTAATTGTGAGACGGAACTGTCATCTCTGTCTTGTTATGGAGCAGAGTTTAAACTTTTGAAAAAGAGACAAATGTTTGTTTGCAGTGTTTGAATAACGTTCCTGTCTCTCTACAACCTCCTGTGTTTCTGCGCAAATCTGTGACCCAAGCATGACAATATAAAAATAACCATATAAACATATGGTTTCTACTTCGCAGATTTTCTTATTTCGCGGGTGGCTCTGGAACGCAACCCCCGCGATGGAGGAGGGATTACTGTACTAACACTTTTTCTATGTTTTTAGGTGACTATAACTCTTTTTACTTTGAATGTAATCTAGGTAATGCATATGTAATAATGAAAAAATTCCACCACTGTTTTCGACCTCCCTAACTGCGAAAATATAATTTTAATAAAAAGTTTGATTATAAATATAGATAAATGATTCTGTATCAATATTATCAATTAGTTATGATAAGAAACAAAGACATATAATATTTGACAAATATTGCACAAATGGAAGTGGTTCTGATGACCTTTTCTTCTTTCACAGTATACTAGAAATTCGATGGGAGCACACTCCCACTTTTTTTAACGTTGGAATTTAAGATACCGTGACGCCATTTTGTTTTAATTTGAATGTCAGCATTTTGGTAACTGGTTGCTAGGTGGTCACCCGTCACCCTTGTATCAATTATGCAATGGTATAACTAGCGATTGGATGAAACATTCACTATCTGACTTGGTGAAAACATTTAGGAAGCTTTGCTCAAAAATCTCTCGTTCTTTATTTTCTGGTTTTGACACTGCATTGTTTTCTTTTTTGAATTACAAATTTGCATTTCCCTTCAATTTTCCTGCAAAACTATTGATAGAGATGGGAATGATGGGGAAAAGGACTAACGTGCACTCCAAATGTTAATAAATAAAAGAATGTAAGATTTCATGTAATTTTTGATGCTTTTGCTATGGAAATGACAGAAAATACAACATTCACGCTAGAAAAGATCACATGAACACTTTCCCAAGTGGTAGCTTCCAATCTGAAAATTCAGAGGTACCTGTATTGCTCAAAATCAGTGACTACTCATTTGACCACTCCACTCATTTCATCACATTAAGTAAAACAAAATTGAAGAATTATGGACAATGAGGGGGCAGCTCAAACAATTGAAGAAGATTTGGACAAACTTTAGGACTAGGAGAACACTTGGATAAATAGGCTATATATCGTAATATGTGGAGTACAAGTCCTAGGAGATGATATGTAAGCTTTATAATGCACTGGTGAGGCTGCACCTGGTGTACTGTGTACAGCGTTGACCTCCAAGCTACAAAAAAGACATAGCAGCACTGGGAGAAAGTCGAGAGAAGAGCGATTAGGCTGATTCCTGGGCTGAGATGTTTGAGCTACGAGAAGAGATTGAAGGATTTGACCCTTTTCAGTTTGAGCAAAAGGAGATCAAGAGGGGACAAGATTGAAGTGTTTAAAATTATGAACGGAATTAGAACAGTGGATCCAGGCTGTTACATTAAAATGAGTTCAGGATGAACAAGGGGACACAATTGGACAATTGGTAGGGGTACATTTTACACAACTATTTGAAAGTTCTTCTTTACATAGAGAACCACAGACACATGAAATAAACTAGTAAGTAGCGTGGTAGGACTTTAGGGACCTTCAAAACTCATCTTGGTTACTTTGGAGAAATTAGGTGGATAGAATTAACAGGCTTTGTTGAGTTGAACAACCTGTTCTCGTCTTGTCTTTTTCTAAAGTTCTAACTGCAGGCTACCTTTAAGAGACCATTTAAATCAAATGTGTCATGTCGTCAACCTGTGGGTGATAATTTGGGATATTTAAAAAACAAAACAGAAATGGAGGCTAGGGGCCTCCTCCCCTGGCCGAGGTTCAAATTCTTTTTTTATGTACAGTTCATTCTTTGTTTATGTTGACATTGCTGATTATTTAGTTTCATTATGTTTAAGCATCTTTGATTATGCGCTGTGTGTTTTGTGGGTGGTCCCCCAAGAGGTGTCAAGGCACTACCTTCAGCTCAATAATGGCACAGGCAACCCACAGTCCCTTGTAGTTCATTGCGAATGTGCTCATGGAATTGGCAGGTTTCTATTCATTGGGCCAGTTTCTCTTTTTTGTGACTTCACCTGTTGGATTTCGGATTTGGACTTTGTTCACTTTTGGGGTTGCCTTTTGAAGGCATTTCCTTCTGTGACTTTATCCTTGTGCTCCTCAGGGTTTATATTTGTGCCACAGAGCATTTTGTTAAAAAAATCTTTTATTTATAAAGACTTTTTGTTGCCTTTTCTGTGTGACTAGCAGGAGTTTTGGCAGTAATTCTCCTATCCCCCGTGGCCATTTTGAGTCATTGTTGGAGACTTTCGTGCTTGAGAACTCTCAAGTTTGGAACTTCTATCACTTCTTCAATACATACATATTTAATACCTGCTTAAGAAGACTCCAGCTCCCTGTGATCCTGGGATATTAATACTGCATTCAAGAAATGGATCGAAGGCTCTTTGTCTTGATTTAAGTGTTTGAGCCAAAGAAGCTTAAAGCACAGGATACACAGCACCTCAAAGGTGCACAAGTGCTTGGAAAGAGCAGTATAATGTGACTTTGCAATTATTTCAAGCTCATCTTAAACTTGTTCAGTCTTCATTTTTAAAATCTGCATTAGTACATTATACATAATAAAAATGTAACACGTTAAATACCCTACAATAGCAAGAACACTGAATTTTTGTGTAAAACTGGCAAAGCAATTTATTTTGAGAAATGCAGTCTACTCCAGGTTTCTGAATACAAATGTGTTTCAGTCTTTTTTTTTTTAAAGTTTAAAAACTTATTCTGCTCTTTTTTTTTCTGCTAACATTTGGCACTTACACAGTGAAAAGTGCTGATTTTTGTCAGGATTGATTTGGCAGCTTCTAGCTGTCTGGTGAGCAGCCAGTTCCTTATCAGTGAGCAGTGGCCCTTACTCTGTGACTCACAATGTTCTAAGCACGAGGCGTGTTCACTCAGTGACAAATCTGAAGATATCAGGTTGCTAGTCAAGCTGTTTTATGGATTCTTTTTGAACATGTGTGAAGTTTAACACTAAAATCTCTAAGAACACAAACTATTTTTTTCTTTAACTTTTATATGTCATTTTTTTTGTGCTTACAGAAATGGTGTAGTTTGCATTTCTGCATGCTCTTTAAATAAATTGTCGACATGAAAAAAAAAATATTCTTCAAAGCCTTCAGCTACCTAGTCAGCATTCTCTAATCCATTTAATCCTATTTAGGATTACGTGGGGCACAAAGCCTATCCTGACAGCACTGGGTGTAGAAAGCAGCCCTGAAGAGGGTGCCAGACTAACAGAGTCCACTCACACTCACAGCTCTTACCCTGACGTGCGCATATTTGGAGAAGTGGACAGAAAACTGAAGTGCCCAAAATGAGCAAATGGCACACGGAAATTAAAAATGTACAGAACTCAAACCCGGGACAGTAAATACATGAGGCAGCAGGGCTAAACATTCTGCTACCATTCCACCATGTTGAAGCAGAACAATCTTAAAAGCAAGATTTATTTTCCTCTTCCTGGTGTGATATTTTCAGATTACAGTGATCCCTCGCTATATCGCGCTTCGCCTTTCGCGGCTTCACTCCATCGCGGATTTTATATGTAAGCATATTTAAATATATATCGCGGATTTTTTGCTGGTTCGCGGATTTCTGCGGACAATGGGTCTTTTAATTTCTGGTACATGCTTCCTCAGTTGGTTTGCCCAGTTGATTTTATACAAGGGACGCTATTGGCAGATGGCTGAGAAGCTAGATTGCTTACTTTTCTCTCTCTCTTCCGCTGACTTTCTCTGATCCTGACGGAGGGGGTGTGAGCAGGGGGGCTGTTCGCACACCTAGACGATAAGGACGCTCGTCTAAAAATGCTGAAAGATTATCTTCACGTTGCTATCTTTTGTGCAGCTGCTTCCTGAAACGACATGCTGCATGGTGCTTCGCATACGTAAAAGCTTGAAGGGCACGTATTGATTTTTGACTGAAAAACAAACTCTGTCTCTCTCTATCTCTCTCTCTCTCTCTCTCTTTGTCTGCTCCTGACGGAGGGGGTGTGAGCTGCCGCCTTCAACAGCTTTGTGCCGCGGTGCTTCGCATACTTAAAAGCCAAACAGCCCTATTGATTTGTTTGCTAGAGATTGTTTTCTCTATCTATGTGACATTCTGTGCTCCTGACACGCACTCCTTTGAAGAGGAAGATATGTTTGCATTCTTTTAATTGTGAGACAGAACTGTCATCTCTGTCTTGTCATGGAGCACAGTTTAAACTATTGAAAAAGAGACAAATGTTTGTTTGCAGTGTTTGAATAACGTTCCTGTCTCTCTACAACCTCCTGTGTTTCTGTGCAAATCTGTGACCCAAGCATGACAATATAAAAATAACCATATAAACATATGGTTTCTACTTCACGGATTTTCTTATTTCGCGGGTGGCTCTGGAACGCAACCCCCGCGATGGAGGAGGGATTACTGTACATTGTTGTGCAGTGTCAATAAGTAATATGATAGAACCAAGTCAGAATACCGTAAGTCAAGTCCAATGCGTAAGTTTGTCTTTGGCATGAATTTTTCCTCAATATGGCTGAGTGGATGCCACCAAAACAAAGGGTGACACTTAATTGATTCAAGATGTATGACCAGTGAATTTCTTTAGAAACATAATTTGGAATGAAATGCAATGCCTTCAGAAAATACTCAGACCCCAAACTTTTTTCATCCTTTTGTTATGTTTCAGCCTTGTGCTAAAATTTTGATTTATTCTTTTCCCAAACAATACTCGATACCCCAGATTGACAGAGCAAAAACAGGACTACAGGAATGTACAAAAATTCATCAAAAATAAAAAATCTGAAATATCACATTGATGAAAGTATTCATTGTTAAGGTGTTTCTACACCTGGTTTGGAGACCACTTGTGGTGAATTCCATTGATTGGACATGATTAGGAAAAGCACACACTTGTCTATAAAAAGTCTCAAGGCTGAAAATTCTGACTACGTTATTTGAAAGTCATCAGTAACCTGGTATGTCACACAAATAAAAATATTAAATTAAGTAATCTTTTATCATTATTTTTTAAAGATCAAGTGTCAGATGAGCTTCACTAAACTAGTCGAACGTTTGACGCAGTGATGCACAGACTGATGTGTTCCATCAACAGGCCCAGACCTTCATTTCTGTTATGTCCAATGTGTCATAGCATTTGATGAAGAAATGATGCTATGAAAGTACAAGGTGACCCAAAAAGAAGTACCACATTTCAAATATTTATTCTACAAAAATGCTACAAGATAAAATAAATTTCATTACAACACAAGAAAGGGTATACAAAATAAGATTATTTTCACTGTGTTTTAAAAATAATGTCTTCAAGATGGTTGCCATCATTAGCGATACACTGTTTGAGATGATTTATGAATGCTCGCATGATTCGTTCGGCCATTTCAAGGGGAATAGCGGCGATTTTGTGGTGAATAGCATCCTTGAGGGCTTCACGGTTTTGAGGTCAGTGTGTGTATACCTTCGACTTGAGATAGCCCCACAAGAAGAAATCACATGGAGTGAGATTAGGTGAACGTGAAGGCCACCCAACATCGCCGCGCAGGGAGATCAGCTTCCCCAGAAACATCTCCCGCAAAACTTGCACTGATCTCCATGCCATATAACCTGTTGCTCCATCCTGTTGAAACCAGGCATCTATCACATCCATTTCTTCCAGCTGGGGTGCAAAACGTTCTCTAGCACTTCAATTATAACGTTCTGAAGTGACGGTGACTGTTGCTCCCCCTCCTCAAAAAAGTAAATGGCCTACAATGCTAAATTCTGCAACAGTGCACCCAATTGTGCAGGAGTCTCTGACGAAGTTCATGAGGGTTGGATTCAGCCCAATTTCAAATGTGCCTTGTTGCTTCACATAAGAATGGCATCTCGATGAATGGTTTGCAAAATGTTCGCACACAACTCACTACGGCTCTCCCAGTCTCTCTCAGTGAGTTCCTGCACTGCCATCATTTTGTATTGGATGGAAATTAAGGTCCTCATGCAAAATCCCCCTCAAAGACATGTTGGAACTGCCTAAAGGCAGAAGCATGAACATCTATGCGCTGAACGTCTAAGAGACTGCAAAATTGATGTCCTTAGAGCTTGGATGTTTTCAGGCATTCGTACAGTCCAAGGATGGCCTGGAGATTTTCTGTTCAATGTTGTACCCGTCTGCCTAAATTTAGCCACCCATGAAAGAATTGGTTTCTGATTCCGTTATAAGGAATGCTGAAGTGTGTTTGGAAGGCGCGTTGCATTGTGATGATGGATTTGTTGCTTTTGAAGAATGCTTGAACAGCGAAAGTACGGTGCGCACTGGAACAAGGCATGTTGCCAACTGAAAACTACAAGGGATTGCCTATCAAAGGACCCCCACCCTAACTCACTCAGCTGCCTCTACCTCATGCAATGACCTTGAGAAATGTGGTACTTTATTTTTGGCTCACCCTGTATATATGGACCCGAGTGCAGCCATGCAACGGGTGACATCTCAGTACCACACTAGTTCAGGTGGAGTGGAACAGTGTGAGTTTTTTTATGGTGGCTGGAGTGCCAATTCTGCCACCACCCCCCAAGTTTTTCCCTGCAGGTTGGGGGGCCTACATGCAGGGATGGATCCAGATTAACATCATACACAGAACGGAGCAATTGCAGGTTAAGGACCCAACGAAGTAGAGTCACTTTTGGCATTTACGGGATTTGAACCGTCCTCCTCCTCCTGTATATATGATCAATGATACAGCGGACACAGAGGACATAAGAAGGTCCTTGTTTATTGCAGCATTTAAGGAACAGCGCTACTCAAATACCAAAGAGATATTCACATCTTAGTTCAGCAGCCTGAAGGAACACACAAGTCAATCACTCAGAATATTTCCAAAATAATAATTTTATCAGAAATCTGTAAACAAAATTAGCTTCTTTTCATTAGATAATTGTAAAGGCATATATAAGTACTGAGTAAATGAAGTTTTAGAAAATTACTGAGAGAAAAACAACACTTTTCAGATTTGGATTAGAGGTGCCTTGTGTTCAAATAAATTAATTGAAAAAAAAAAATTTTCACAGCTAGAGCATTCATGTGAATGGGCCATCATTTTATCACAGGGACCTACTCATGGACTTTTTCAGACTAACACATTCTTGTATTTAATTAACTCAAGTGAGGGAAAACTTCTTATATCCATTGATATATAGCATTTTTTATTATCTATTGTGATGGATGGCCGACACATCCAAGATGCTAGATGGTGTCTTCCCTGCAGCATGGAGGTGCCCCGCAGGGCACCATGGGAGATGGAGTTTGGCTTCACAGCCCTGCTGGGTGCAGTGGGTGCCATCGTGTGATGCTGCAGGGAGACGCGGGGATTTTTATTTTCCCTATAGCCCGGAAGTACTCCCAAGTCATGGGGACCCGGAAGTGCTATTAAATCACTTGGACAGAAGGGTCAAGGACTATATAAAGGACTATGGGACACCCAGCAAGCCGAGCTGGAGTTGGGAGGTGCTGGGAGAGGAGGATTGATTTATTGGATTGTGATTATTGATTTATTGTTTTTTGGGGTGATTGTGGGGCGGCACGGTGGCGCAGCGGGTAGCGCTGCTGCCTTGCAGTTGGGAGACCTGGGGACCTGGGTTCGCTTCCCGGGTCCTCCCTGCGTGGAGTTTGCATGTTCTCCCCGTGTCTGTGTGGGTTTCCTCCGGGCGCTCCGGTTTCCTCCCACAGTCCAAAGACATGAAGGTTAGGTGGATTGGCGATTCTAAATTGGCCCTAGTGTGTGCTTGGTGTGTGGGTGTGTTTGTGTGTGTCCTGCGGTGGGTTGGCACCCTGCCCGGGATTGCTTCATGCCTTGTGCCCTGTGTTGGCTGGGATTGGCTCCAGCAGACCCCCGTGACCCTGTGTTTGGATTTTTTTGTCTAGTACAGAGTCATGGAATCAAGAGCCTCCTTAATGTAGGCCAACTGCCATTTTTGCTATAATATACTGTACCATCAAAATGTACATTCACATGGTCACTAAGGAGCAGTTTACTTAACAGCATATGACAGCTGAAGAAGCAAACAACACAGGAAAAGGAAGTCCAGTTGAAAGATTAACTGGAGTTAAGTGGATGCTGAGCCCAGAATGTGGCCTGTTTTGCCACAGCACAAACCTAACATTCCTATTTTGTGAGTAAATTGTTTATTAAATTAATTCTGCATATAGCACTAAATTCATTAATCTTTTATACCCATACATTCAATTACATCCTTTCAGATGGCTGGAGCCTGATCTCAACAGCATATTGAGAGCAAAGCAGGAATCAGCCATAGTTGTTGCCACCAAACCAGATTCCTATCATGAGTTGTTTCTTTATGCAGGTGAAACTTGCATATCACTCTCTAGTAGTACTAAAATATGCGTAAGTGTACAAAATTCTGCATAAGGTAAATCTAATTTATATTCAGTTCTCTTTATATTGGCTTAATAAATAAACAACACACAGACCTTAACCAAAGCTCAGATGTATTAAGAGATTAGGTAATTAAAGATAATTGGCTAATTAAATATTTGTATAGGTGTAGGAATTTTTTATTTCAGGACATTTGTTACAGAAATTGACTGTCTTAAAGTAAATCAAAATAATTTGACAGACGTAATAGGCATATTCTTTCTGGTGGAGCCATTTCAAGCAATCAGCTTCCTTTTGTAAACCTGTACAAGTTATTTTTTTATAGCTTGTCTTCGTGATAAGAATATAATTACTGTGTGATTATTCAATGAATGAAGAGACATTTTATTAAGATTTTTTTTTATTTTACAATGTATCAAGTACTCAATTAAGTATGCAACATGTTTAGATATTTACAGTTTTCATAGTACAGTACATTTGTTTAATAATCCTATTGTCAAATTAACTCTTTAAACTAAACTCCGTTATTTAAAATAAAATCTCTACAAGTTAAACAAAAAATGTACAATGCCATATACAGCACATACAGTGGATTCAGAAAGTATTTAGACATCTTCACTTTCGGCACACTTGATTAAATTATAATGGATATGTTTGCCATTTACTCCCCATCAATCTACACTCAATAACACATAATGTTAAAGTGAGAAGATGTTTTTGGAAAAAAAAAACTAAATCTCTCATTCATATAACTATTCAGACCCTTAAATCAGTACAAGTAGTCTTGGGTAAATCTCTGAAAGCTTTGCGCACCTGGATTTGGACAATATATCCCATTCTTCCTGGCAGGTCATCTTAAGCTCCTGGAAGGGAAGCATCATCTTCAGGTCTCTCCGCAGATCTTCTATGGGGTTTAAGTCTTGAAGACACTCCAGAAGTTTTTACGGCAGTATATTTCAGGTGGTTTTCATGCTTAAAGTTGAACCGTTGCCCCGATCTGAGGTTACATACATATGTGGCTGAATTCATACTTCCAGTCCTTGTCCTTGTCACTAAGAAGCACTCCCATAGCTGCCACCACCATGCTTCACCATAGAGACACTATTAGGCAGGTGATGACCAGACATAGTGCTTGCTGTTCTACACAATGAGAACAATTTTTGTCTCATCAGACCAGCAAGTCTTTTTCTCATCCTCTCAGAGTCCTTTAAATGCCTTTTCTTTTTCTTTTTTTAACTTTTATTGAATTTATTTAAAGTATTTTACATTCCATACAATCAAGTGAAACTTAACAAAACTAAATTCTATTCAACCCCCACCCAAGAAAAAGAGAGGAAGGCCAACAGCCAGAGTAAAACATTTGAGAGTAGTATAGAGGGAAATGAGTCTTCCGCCCCACTATAACCGCTTATTCTAAAATATTGTTCATTAGATACTTCCTGGTCATAAAAAAGTTTTATACAGATCCTCTAAGTGAGAATTTGATTTTTTCCAATTTCAAATAGTATATAACATCAGTTACCAAATGACGTAAAAGAGCTGGGCTAGGATTCTTCCATATGAGCAAGATAAGTCTACGTGCTAATAGTGTAGTAAAGGCAATTCCAGTTTGTTTGTCCTTCTCCACTTTAAGCCCATCTGGAAGTCCACCAAACACAGTTGTTAATGGACTAGGAGGGGTTGTGACCCCAAGGCTGTCTGATTAGTATTTAAAGATATTGGTCCAGAATGATGTTATTTTGTTGTACTCCCAAAACGTGTGGCCTAGTGAAACTGGAGATTGATTGCAACGTTCACAGGTTGGATCTTGCCCTGGAAACATTTTGCACAATTTTAAACAAGATAAATGTGCTTCATAAAAAAATTTAAGTTGAATAAATAAATGCTTTCTGCATATGGAGCTCGAATGAATTCTGTGAGTGGCTACCTTCCACTCTGTTTATAAAATGTTGAGTGAGAGATCCTTTTCCAACGGTACTCTGGGATCTTTAAAAGGAAGAGACTTTAAAATGTTTTTATATATTATAGAAATGCTGTCTGAGTCCCCAAGACTGATCAGTATCTCTTCTGGTATAGAAATAGGCGGGAGGTGAGTAAAATTGGGCAGATTTTATTTAGCAAAGTTTCTAATTTGGAGACAGTGGAAAAATTGTGTTGATGGGAAAGTAAATTTAGAGTGTAATAGTTCATAGGATGCAAATACATTATTTACGTACAAGTCTCTAAATGAGTTAATCCCATACGTTTTCCAAACTTTAAAAACTGCGTAAGTTTGAGACTGTGAAAAAAGGTGGTCATCATGTAGAGGAGCTACAGATAAAATATTCTCTGACTTGAAGTGCTTCCTACATTGGTTCCATATTCCAAAAGGTGGCTTCTGTCTAGCTGCTTTGCCATAATCACCTGAATAATGGAGTGCTGCTGGGATTGGCCGTCCTTCTAACAGGTTCTCCCCTCTGAGCAGAGGACTTTCTGAAGTTCTGTTAGAGTGTCTGCTGGGTTCCCAGTTACTTAGATTAGTCTGACAGCTAACTCTGAGAAAAGTCCCATTAGATCAAAACTTCATCCATTTTGCAATTATGGATAAATAAACAACAATATGGAGCTCTTGATTCACGTCAGACAGGTGCCTTCTGTGATTTTATACCCACACAGACTGATGTTGTTGTCTTCAGCAATGGGAAAGCCTTATTACACTGTCCTTCTGAAAGCTTGACTTGGAGTGGTGGAGCAGGTGGACTTTGATATTTATTAGATGTTCTACTGTGTGGAGTGGACCCAATTAGGGCGACCTTGGAGTTTAAGGGCTGTGGTAGTTATCAGCAAACATGATAGGGCCCCTGCCACCAATGGCCAAGCTGTTCTTTTGCTTGAACACCTTGGTTAGTAAAATGGTGAAGTGGACGGTCACTGAATTCAGAAAGGGTCTCCAGAACCTGTGACTGGTAAGACGTAAAAACTTTGCTTATCATTAGACAGTACTGTATCATTTTGTTAGGCGATTGATTCGGAATGAGCTTTTTTTTTGCCATTACACAACTGTTATGAAGCAACAATAAGCTGAAAGATTCAATTTGTAGTCAAAGCTGACAACCAGTCAGTCAGGCGTAATTTTTTAGAACACTTCGGGATGGCGCTGTGATGAATGGTGTCTAAATCTGCAGTAAGGTCAAGAAGTACACACTCCGAGGATGCTTTAGCTCTTGCTCTCGCCAGCACTTGTCATGGTCTTCTTGACTTATTGAATTTCGATGTATCGGTAACTGTCTTTTGTTCACACATGGCATCTGCAGGCTGTGAACCAGGATGATCCCTTTTGACAACCTGTGAAAGAGTTTGCTGGCATGAATGCAATGGTCTGTGAAATTTTTCTTGCTGTAAAGACAGAAATTCTGCAACTGTGAACATACAGCAAAAAATATCTCTTATCTTAGAATGTAAGTTGCTACCTAACAGGAATCCAGCAACTTGCAGACAACCCATTCCTCCAAATCATAGATGTCAAAAGGCCTTGACGTGCTCAGTTAATTAAGCTAACATCCGACTTGTTATTACAGAGGCCGTGCTTCGCATAGCAATAATTTGCTCACAGTCGTCACCAAGCCAGGAATCCCCTTACCTGAAAGCACATCATCTTAATATTTTGAATAAAACAATTTTGCCAACAATGTGAACCTCCTCTCCTTTAAAGTATACTAAACATGATGTGCCATCATAATGTAACTTCTACAGAAATCTTCCTTTCCGCAGAGCACATTTGCTGCTACTAAAAACCACAGTGTACAACTTTGATCTTATTTGATGTGCCATCTTGCAAGATTTTTGTTCTCATCATTCTTGACAGCCGAAATCAAATGTCTACTCGTAGTCTTTTTACTGACCTCCAGGCGCCCCAAGGTTGAGTGAAGCTGTCTTATTATATCTTATCCATTATCAGAGAGATCTCTGCTTATTTCCTGGTTTTCCCTTGACATCTCTCATTGTTTGTTTGTCTGTCTTTCATCTTCAAATAGAATCAACATAAAAATAAAATAAAATACAGTTATATCGTACAGCATATGATATTACAGAATTTCCCATCTTCTTCAGTGAATAGCTTTGTCACAGAGTGACAAGATTATTTCCCACAGGTACCCTTGATGTAAATACTCTATAATGATATTCTCATTAAATGTTCTATGACCACCAGCTCGGTGACATTGCCTTGGGTATGAATTTCTTGGCTTAGTTTGTAAAAATGGGTTTGGCAGCCTTGGAACGGGTCAGCCGCTCAGTGAGACATTAGTTATAGAAATTCTCTCAGTAGCTGTCGGAGACCATTTCCACAGACATACTTTACCTGCTTGTAATGTAGCACTTCTGTGTTGCTAAGTAACCAGTAAACTCCTAGAGTCTAAGCTGTGATTTTTTGGGGGGGGGGTTGCATTCCAACTTTTGACTGTAAGAACACGCTAACTGCTTTGACACAGACATTGCACTGTGACATGCACAAGGCATCTCATTACATCTTGAGGGTGGCAGGTGATTATCTTGATTAATGCACTGGCTGTGCTTGCTACAAGTACTCTGCGGGATTTCACTTTTATGATGGAGAAGGGTATTTGCTATCTTTATTCTGCTGAGGTATTTTGTGAAATGATTTGTGAGGGAAAACTATACAGTAATAATATTAGTGCTTGGAAATTGGGATTTAGGAAGCTTACATAGAGACCCTTGTTCGTATATGGTATCCAGATTGTGTTTTTGGGAGTCAACGGCAAGTTGGTGTCATCAGTTGAAACCAAAGTAGGTTTGGAACACAGAGATCTTTTATTTTTTCCTTTATTCCGCCTTATATAATTTCCTGTATTAGGAATTTGTTAGTTTTCGCAGGGTCAGCCATTGTACAGCACCCCTGGAGCAATCGCAGGTTAAGGGCCTTGCTCAAGGGCCCAGAGAGTGGAATCTCTTTTGGCAGTAACAGGGATTCGAACCCACAACCTTTGGGATACCAGTGCAGATCTTTAGCCTCTTGAGTGAGGTGTTGGGCAAGCACAGACATAAGTTAAGAATGTGAATGATGTGAGCCAATTACTGTGATGTTGAGTGCAGAAATTTGAGTAATAAAGGTTATCATCTGTGCCACGCTTAGCCTAATCATAATAATATTCTGTCATAATTTCATGTATAGTATGTTTTTATTACGGTATTTCTTGATAACGCAGTAAATACGTCATTTTGGCATGCAAACATTTGGCGTGAAACATTTGAGTTTAGGAAAATGAAAGTGGAGTCATTGGTTACAGCAGCTAATGCTAGCTAGTGCTTTCAAAATTTCTTTTGGAAATTAATTGCAAATCTGCGGTGGGTTGGCACCAAGGTTATTATAGTTAACTAAAACTAAAATCAAAACTGAAACTATTATTAAAAAAACATTTTCGTAAACTGAAATAAAATAATTAACAAAACCGAAATGAAAAACTAAAACTAAACGAAACTATTAAAGTAGCTGGAAAGACTAACTGAAATAAAATAATAATTTACTAAAATATTTTTAGTTTTCGTTTTTGAATGAATATTCTTGCCGTTAGTCTTTAACCCCTTGTAAGTTTTAACTCTAAAACAGAAAGTAATCCACCATGAACCGCCCGCACATATTCATCCAGTGAACGGTGGCTGGTGACGGAGGGCAGCTGTTCACACAGCATTTGCGGTGACAGAGCAAGCTGAGTGCGGGTGCATAAAGCGTGTGAAATAGAAAGCGATATGCGTGCCGCCTTTCTTTGTGCTTGTTGTATATCAAGATGTAATTCAAACGGCTGAAATCAGAATGTACTGGTCAACAAAATGTTTACCATATGGACAGAAAAATCACGAGTGAGTAACATTTCAGTTTATTTCTCAGGTGTTTGCTTTTTGTTGAGAGCGATTCACCTGCCTCTTCACAAAGGAGAAATCGTTTTTACTTTCTCATATACGAAGTATAGAGAAAGTATAGTAATCATGAAAAAATTCGACCTCGATATTTTGATGAATCTTGACGTTATAGACTAACCAGTGTCCAACAATACTATTTTTTGGAATTGTGTGCGTACGCACGTGCGTGTGTGTGTTTGTGTGTGTGTCTGTGTGTGTGTAAACACGATAACTCAAAAATGCAACTAGATAGATGGATGAAATTCGGCATGTGGTTGTTACACCATAGATCTGTATTAACTTTTGGGCCAAATCCATCACCCGGAAGTGGTACTTTACCTGAACACATACTCGATTTTTTTTTTTAATACAGCTGCAGAGTCCGATTTATTCAATTTTACTTTTATAATAATTGTTCAATATATTATTAATTTGATTTGTTGTTGATGGTTCCTTAATGTACATAATATAAAAATATAATCATTGTCTTGCGGTTTACTCCTCAAATATCCATCCCCATATCTGAGTATACAAGAAAGTCTCGAGGAGACCACTCCCGGTTGTTGAAAATAAAACAGCACTGATCGAGACTGACTAGGTCATCATACAAGATCAGCATATTGTTGCTGATCAATCACTTTTGCTTTAAAAGCATCGTTTAACAACAAAGCGATACAAACAAAGGTAGAGAGTCTGACAAGTGATGAAAAACTAAACATACTAATGGGTTTTTGTATTTATTCCATATTTATTAATTTATCTTTTTTAGTTCATATTCACAACTCAAAATACCTGATATTGTGAAAGTAATCCATTAGCAGAATTTTAAAATATTTGTCTCCCTTTTTTCAACGTTTTTCTCCCCCTCTCTCAAAATAGATAGTTGAAATCATCATATTCTTTTTGTTCTTAACATCAGCCTTATCATACATATTGCATACCAGGGATTTTTCCTGCCTTGCATCCAAACCTGCTGTGGTAGACTCCAGGTTTCCTGTGATCCTGCTCTGGATAAACAGGTTTAGATAATGTATATGTTGTTCTTAATCTCAGACGCTGTCTCTGTTGTTTTATGCCTATCCGTACTCCTATTACCTGCTCTTGCTCTGCTCATTATGGGTTTACTGTCCTTTATGGTGGTCTATTCAAGACTCACTGCCCTTAACCTTCACACTATATGCTTGTTGTTCTTTGTTTCCCTCAATACAGCTAGGTGGGGTCAGCACACTCATTCAAGTCTAAGAGCCCTGTTCTTCCTAAGCCCCTGTGATTTTCATGAGAAAATATTTTAAAAAGTATAAAATTGTGTAAAATTGTTCATATTCAGTGTCTAGTTTTGATTATGCTTGTTTTTATCAGACAAAAGCAAGACCAGATAATAAACTATGTGGTGTAGTAAGCTTCCACTAACATTAAACTCATATCCAAATCTGTTAAGTGTACAGTTCTGTCTGATTGTGACACAAAACTAACTCTGTAGGCGCTCCATGTCATAATTACTAAAACTAAAACTGAAACTAATATATATAAAAATAAAATAGAAATGTCTTTGTGAAATAAAAACTAAACTAAAACTAAAAATACACGATGAAGGAAAACTAAAACTAAACTGAATTTCCAAGTAAGGTCAGAAAAAATATAGAAATAAAAACTAATATAAAAAGGCAAAACTATAATAACCTTGGTTGGCACCCTGCCCAGGATTGGTTCCTGCCTTGTGCCCTGTGTTGGCTGGGATTGGCTCCAGCAGACCCCCGTGACCTGTGTTCGGATTCAGCGGGTTGGAAAATGGATGGATGGATGGAATTAATTGCAAATGCAAATTTTGCATTTTGCTGTTCTTGTTGTATTTAAAGTTTTGCGTTCCATTTTTATTTCATATGGAAAAGCTCTGGCAATTAGTAGAACAGTCTAACCATGCTATTTGATTATTTAAAGAGAGCTCTTTCATTTGATACTGGCATAATATATATATACATCAAGTCAAGTGTGAGAATAACAGAGTCCAATAAATGAAATGTTGGAACACCAGCCAAGTTGTCCCATCTTATTCACTAATCTTTGACCAAAAGCAACACACAATGGCATAATTCCAACAGTAGAGTTCAAAACTCAAAGAAAATAGCCTTGCTATGCAAACTGGAGCTGTTCTTTCAGCGGGTCTTTTGAGTAGGATGGAGCTTTGTGCTGTGGTCACCTCAGTCTAACAAGTGATGCTGTCCTCCAGGGAGCCTGGGCTTTATGGGGGCTCATTACTAGAAAGGGAAGAGTCAGTTGCCCTCACAAGGTGTCTTCTCAGAGCTGTGGAGAGAAATGGTGACAACAGGGTGGTTCAATATGCCTCTGATGAACCTGAAAGGTGCTCCTCCGGCATGCATGCATGAGATATAAATTTTTCTATCTATCTATCTATCTATCTATCTATCTATCTATCTATCTATCTATCTATCTATCTATCTATCTATCTATCTATCTATCTATCTATCTATCTATCTATCTATCTATCTATCTATCTATCTATCTATCTATCTATCTGTGACTGCTGCCACAGGGGGACGCGGCTGCTCTTTGGAAACTCCCTTTTAAACAGTATTTCAATGGGAAACAAATACACTCTTACACCTCTTCTTTGGCGGATCAGCTGCAGGCTTTCTGGCTTGCCATGCAGGGCTTCAGACATTTAAAAGACCGAGCCATGGCTATCCTAGAGTCTCACTGTCCTCTCCACTCTTCAACAGATTCCCTCTTCCCCGGTTGCTGCTTCCGAGCCGCTGTGCCCACTTGAAGAGTGGAATTTTGTGACCTGAGAGAGAGAGAGAGAAAACAGGTTTTTAAAACAAGACGATGAAGATTTTATTTTATTTTAGTTTAGACTGTTCATGGTTAAACCTGTTATGATTAGCAACATATAAACATCAAAGTGGAGTGCAGGCCACAACATTAACAAAACCCAGACTAGTAAGTTTTACAATACAAGTGTGAAATCAGTATTGATACACACTGAGAAGGTCTAGTGAAGAAATGATATCAAGAATAAGGAGTATCACCCAAAGAGAGCAATAAAATTACTTGAACTTAGAAAACTTTTAGCAGAGTACCACACAGAATAACATCTAAGAGTTAAAAATGCAAAAAATAACATCTCTAGAAAACAGCAGCTTGAAAATTGTGAGTTGAAAATTATAATTTGATATTAAGGGAACCTTTATGAACAGACATTCAGCAGAGTTAAACAGAGTCATAAATCTCAAAGATATGCATCACAAGTTTTCAAGAAAAATCTTGCAACAGTGGGAAGGCTGATATGAGGAGCTGTTATTCGTCTGACAGTCTTATATTGTGTAAACTAAGCAGGTCAAATGTGTCAAAAGCTGAGTAGTGTCAATTAGGAGTTACACAAAATAAAAAACAATGTGTTCCCTAACAGTTTTAAAAAGAGCTGATAAATCGTGTAAGAAGAAAAGAAAACAGTGCACTCAAAGGGTTTTGACTGAAAGGAAAGATTAAAGATGGGATGAAAGTGAGAGAAAACTAAAGAGCTGATTTATATTCATTCACAGGAACCAACCCTGAACTTAGGACCAGTTGACGACAGGGCACAGTCATAAACACATTCACACTTAGTCATGCTATGTCAGTTTAGAGGAACTAATATACCAAACGTTATTTTATTATTGATGTCCGCAGTCAGCATATTTAAAACATTAGAACAATCTACAGTAGATGAGAACAGGCCATTCAGCCCAACAATGCTCACCAGTCCTATCAACCTAATTCCTCTACAAAAGTATCAAGTCTACTTTTGAATGTCCCTAAAGTCCTAATGTCTACCACACTACTCAGTAGCTTATTCTGTGGTTTATGGTAAGGAAAAAACTTCCTAAAGTTTTTGCAAAATTTACTCTTAACAAGTTTCCAACTGTGTGTGTTTTTGAACTCATTTTAAAGTCACAGTCTTGATCCACGTTACTAATTCCCTTCATAATTTTAAACACTTCAATCATGTCTCCTCTTAATCTTCTTTTCCTAAACTGAAAAGGCTCAGCTCTTTTAATCTTTCCTCATAACTCATCCCCTTTAACCCTGGAATCAGCCGAGTTGCTCTTCTCTTGACCTTTTCTAGCACTGCTTTGTCCTTTTTTACACAGTACTCCAGATGAGGCCTCATCAGTGTGTTATAAACCTTGAACCGAACCTCCTTGGACTTGTACTCCACACATTAGGGCGCTATATAACCTAACATTCTGGTAGCCTTATTGGCCTCTGAACACTGTCTGGCAGTTGATGGCACGGAGTCCACTACGACACCTAAATTCTTCTCATAAGGTGTACTTTCAATTTTCAGACCTCCCATTGTGTATTCAGCCCTGTCATTTTTACTTCCTACATGTAATACTTTACATTTACTAACATTAAACTTCATCTCCCACAAATCTGCCCAAGACTGTGTGCTGTCCCAGTCCTTATGTAATGAGTTACTGGATTCTAAATTATCTGCCAATCCACCTATCTTGGTACCATCTGCAAACTTAATCAGCTTGTTATTTATATTCCTATCCAAATCATTTATATATATATTAAAAGTAGCAGCGGCCCTAGCACTGACCCCTGTGGAACACCACCCTTAACATCAGCCAATTCTGATAAGGTTCCTTGCACCATCACCCTGTGCTTTCTGTGCCTGAGCTAATTCTACCTGTATACACAACATGCTGAACTCCCACTTCTTATAGTTTGATACCCAACCTCTCATGTGGCAACTTATCAAATGCTTTCTGAAAGTTAAGATAGATAATATTATATGCTCCACTTTGATCATATCTTGCTGCTGCTTCCTCATAGAATTTCAGCAAGACCACCAAAGAAACACAAGACTGGTGACATAAAACTTCAAATAAGTTTACCATCCTCCAGACATAAACATTACATTTGAGCACCAAAGGCTTCTCATATCTTTATAATTTAAGTTTATCAGCTTTCATAAAATGAGTCAAATTATTAACAGTGCCAATTCCCATCAAGGCCATACTGCAATCTGGTGGTATCCAAGTGTCAACATCATGTCTTTTAGGTTGACACACTTCAGAATCCCCACTAGCCAGACAATCTAAACTGTAAAACAGATATGTCATACGTCATTGAATTAAAACATATGGCCAACATATAATACTCATTATTAGAGATGAGCAAACCTGGCGGAGTTCACTTTTGCTGTGAGATCAGTGAATTGGCGGAACTGTTCAGGAACTTTGCTAAACTCTGTGAAATGCATTGAAGTAAATTGGAAGTTTTTAGTGGATTATAGTGACTTTCAAGTTTATGTTTGTAAGATAGCAAATTTAAGTTTTATCTAACCAGTCTGCTTTTTATTCAGTTTAGGGGGAAACCTGAATCCTCACAGGAAATTCAAAACTGGAAAACATGTAAATTCCACACAGAGAACTTAGGGCAGGATTTGAAGACAGGGACTCTAATGCTATCCCAGGTAAAGGTTTAGATTCATTAAAGCAGGGATAGCTTATTCAAACTGAAGCATAGCGGGAGCCAAAACAAAAGAAAAGATTAGACTGAAAATCGAAGTAAACAAAGGAGCAGCTTTAGCCCATAAAAAAATAGAATTTTATAGATTAAGAGAGCATGTAGCTGGCCTGGAATGAGAAAGAAAGCCATAGACAGCAGACAATTAAGGAAAAAAAGGAGGGGCCCAGGTGACTCAAGACAGGATAGACTTTAAAATATTGAAAATCAGAGAAATGCGAATAAAGATGACCAGAGATGTCCTTCAATGGGGAAAGCTTTGTGCAAGCAAAAAGAAAATCTGCAAATGAAAGATGAGCCGTAGGTGAACAGACATTTCTCAGATTGCCTTCAGGCTTCCTAAGTAAAGGTGAATTTCAGCTTCCAATTAAAAATGAATGACTGAAGCTGGATTTCCATTGCCTCTGTGTCTTTGCAGATGGTGATTTACGCTGCTTATGTCTCCACTCTGTACACACTACCTGTTTCTTCTTCATTTTTTTAATTTAATTTAACGGCAACACAAGGGGTAGGTGTACTAATTGACATATAAACATTATAATAAAATCACTTAGACAGTAGATTTTGGTTGATAATTTTTTCTTTTATTAAAAAAAAATAAATAAATGACCCGAAGATGTATTTAGTACATCAGACTGATAAACATTAATAATTTAACCTACATTAGCCATTATAATGTATCTATAATATACTGTATGCAGGGCCAGATTTTCCTATAGGCTAACTAGGCTTCAGCCTAGGGCCTCAAGATCAAAAGGGGCCTACATTCAAATTGTTAGCAAAATTTTATTATCTCTCATGTAATTTACAAACTTAAAAATGGAAGGTGAAAGGGCCTCATAAGTGGAATAGCCTAGGGCCTCTTTTCATATAAATCCGGCCCTGCCTGTATGGTACATATACACCCACATACACACACACACACACATATATATATACATACATACATATATATATATATATATATATATATATATATGTATTTATGTATATATATGTGTGTGTGTGTGTGTATGTGGGTGTATATGTACCATACAGGCAGGGCCGGATTTATATGAAAAGAGGCCCTAGGCTATTCCACTTATGAGGCCCTTTCACCTTCCATTTTTAAGTTTGTAAATTACATGAGAGATAATAAAATTTTGCTAACAATTTGAATGTAGGCCCCTTTTGATCTTGAGGCCCTAGGCTGAAGCCTAGTTAGCCTATAGGAAAATCTGGCCCTGCATACAGTATATTATAGATACATTATAATGGCTAATGTAGGTTAAATTATTAATGTTTATCAGTCTGATGTACTAAATACATCTCGGGTCATTTATTTATTTTTTTTTAATAAAAGAAAAAATTATCAACCAAAATCTACTGTCTAAGTGATTTTATTATAATGTTTATATGTCAATTAGTACACCTACCCCTTGTGTTGCCGTTAAATTAAATTAAAAAATAAAATGAAGAAACAGGTAGTGTGTACAGAGTGGAGACATAAGCAGCGTAAATCACCATCTGCAAAGACACAGAGGCAATGGAAATCCAGCTTCAGTCATTCATTTTTAATTGGAAGCTGAAATTCACCTTTACTTAGGAAGCCTGAAGGCAATCTGAGAAATGTCTGTTCACCTACGGCTCATCTTTCATTTGCAGATTTTCTTTTTGCTTGCACAAAGCTTTCCCCATTGAAGGACATCTCTGGTCATCTTTATTCGCATTTCTCTGATTTTCAATATTTTAAAGTCTATCCTGTCTTGAGTCACCTGGGCCCCTCCTTTTTTTCCTTAATTGTCTGCTGTCTATGGCTTTCTTTCTCATTCCAGGCCAGCTACATGCTCTCTTAATCTATAAAATTCTATTTTTTTATGGGCTAAAGCTGCTCCTTTGTTTACTTCGATTTTCAGTCTAATCTTTTCTTTTGTTTTAGCTTCCGCTATGCTTCAGTTTGAATACGCTATCCCTGCTTTAATGAATCTAAACCTTTACCTGGGATAGCATTAGAGTCCTGTCTTCAAATCCTGTTCTAAGTTCTCTGTGTGGAATTTACATGTTTTCCAGTTTTAAATTTCCTGTGAGGATTCAGGTTTCCCTTAAACTGAATAAAAAGCAGACTGGTTAGATAAAACTTAAATTTGCTATCTTACAAACATAAACTTGAAAGTCACTATAATCCACTAAAAACTTCCAATTTACTTCAATGCATTTCACAGAGTTTAGCAAAGTTCCTGAACAGTTCCGCCAATTCACTGATCTCACAGCAAAAGTGAACTCCGCCAGGTTTGCTCATCTCTAATAATGAGTATTATATGTTGGCCATATGTTTTAATTCAATGATGTATGACATATCTGTTTTACAGTTTAGATTGTCTGGCTAGTGGGGATTCTGAAGTGTGTCAACCTAAAAGACATGATGTTGACACTTGGATACCACCAGATTGCAGTATGGCCTTGATGGGAATTGGCATTGTTAATAATTTGACTCATTTTATGAAAGCTGATAAACTTAAGTTATAAAGATATGAGAAGCCTTTGGTGCTCAAATGTAATGTTTATGTCTGGAGGATGGTAAACTTATTTGAAGTTTTATGTCACCAGTCTTGTGTTTCTTTGGTGGTCTTGCTGAAATTCTATGAGGAAGCAGCAGCAAGATATGATCAAAGTGGAGCATATGATATTATCTATCTTAACTTTCAGAAAGCATTTGATAAGTTGCCACATGAGAGGTTGGGTATCAAACTATAAGAAGTGGGAGTTCAGCATGTTGTGTATACAGGTAGAATTAGCTCAGGCACAGAAAGCACAGGGTGATGGTGCAAGGAACCTTATCAGAATTGGCTGATGTTAAGGGTGGTGTTCCACAGGGGTCAGTGCTAGGGCCGCTGCTACTTTTAATATATATATAAATGATTTGGATAGGAATATAAATAACAAGCTGATTAAGTTTGCAGATGGTACCAAGATAGGTGGATTGGCAGATAATTTAGAATCCAGTAACTCATTACATAAGGACTGGGACAGCACACAGTCTTGGGCAGATTTGTGGGAGATGAAGTTTAATGTTAGTAAATGTAAAGTATTACATGTAGGAAGTAAAAATGACAGGGCTGAATACACAATGGGAGGTCTGAAAATTGAAAGTACACCTTATGAGAAGAATTTAGGTGTCGTAGTGGACTCCGTGCCATCAACTGCCAGACAGTGTTCAGAGGCCAATAAGGCTACCAGAATGTTAGGTTATATAGCGCCCTAATGTGTGGAGTACAAGTCCAAGGAGGTTCGGTTCAAGGTTTATACACACTGATGAGGCCTCATCTGGAGTACTGTGTAAAAAAGGACAAAGCAGTGTTAGAAAAGGTCAAGAGAAGAGCAACTCGGCTGATTCCAGGGTTAAAGGGGACGAGTTATGAGGAAAGATTAAAAGAGCTGAGCCTTCTCAGTTTAGGAAAAGAAGATTAAGAGGAGACATGATTGAAGTGTTTAAAATTATGAAGGGAATTAGTAACGTGGATCAAGACTGTGACTTTAAAATGAGTTCAAAAACACACACAGTTGGAAACTTGTTAAGAGTAAATTTTGCAAAAACTTTAGGAAGTTTTTTCCTTACCATAAACCACAGAATAAGCTACTGAGTAGTGTGGTAGACATTAGGACTTTAGGGACATTCAAAAGTAGACTTGATACTTTTGTAGAGGAATTAGGTTGATAGGACTGGTGAGCATTGTTGGGCTGAATGGCCTGTTCTCATCTACTGTAGATTGTTCTAATGTTCTAAATATGCTGACTGCGGACATCAATAATAAAATACGTTTGGTATATTAGTTCCTCTAAACTGACATAGCATGACTAAGTGTGAATGTGTTTATGACTGTGCCCTGTCGTCAACTGGTCCTAAGTTCAGGGTTGGTTCCTGTGAATGAATATAAATCAGCTCTTTAGTTTTCTCTCACTTTCATCCCATCTTTAATCTTTCCTTTCAGTCAAAACCCTTTGAGTGCACTGTTTTCTTTTCTTCTTACACGATTTATCAGCTTTTTTAAAACTGTTAGGGAACACATTGTTTTTTATTTTGTGTAACTCCTAATTGACACTACTCAGCTTTTGACACATTTGACCTGCTTAGTTTACACAATATAAGACTGTCAGACGAATAACAGCTCCTCATATCAGCCTTCCCACTGTTGCAAGATTTTTCTTGAAAACTTGTGATGCATATCTTTGAGATTTATGACTCTGTTTAACTCTGCTGAATGTCTGTTCATAAAGGTTCCCTTAATATCAAATTATAATTTTCAACTCACAATTTTCAAGCTGCTGTTTTCTAGAGATGTTATTTTTTGCATTTTTAACTCTTAGATGTTATTCTGTGTGGTACTCTGCTAAAAGTTTTCTAAGTTCAAGTAATTTTATTGCTCTCTTTGGGTGATACTCCTTATTCTTGATATCATTTCTTCACTAGACCTTCTCAGTGTGTATCAATACTGATTTCACACTTGTATTGTAAAACTTACTAGTCTGGGTTTTGTTAATGTTGTGGCCTGCACTCCACTTTGATGTTTATATGTTGCTAATCATAACAGGTTTAACCATGAACAGTCTAAACTAAAATAAAATAAAATCTTCATCGTCTTGTTTTAAAAACCTGTTTTCTCTCTCTCTCTCTCAGGTCACAAAATTCCACTCTTCAAGTGGGCACAGCGGCTCGGAAGCAGCAACCGGGGAAGGGGAATCTGTTGAAGAGTGGAGAGGACAGTGAGACTCTAGGATAGCCATGGCTCGGTCTTTTAAATGTCTGAAGCCCTGCATGGCAAGCCAGAAAGCCTGCAGCTGATCCGCCAAAGAAGAGGTGTAAGAGTGTATTTGTTTCCCATTGAAATACTGTTTAAAAGGGAGTTTCCAAAGAGCAGCCGCGTCCCCCTGTGGCAGCAGTCACAGATAGATAGATAGATAGATAGATAGATAGATAGATAGATAGATAGATAGATAGATAGATAGATAGATAGATAGATAGATAGATAGATAGATAGATAGATAGATAGATAGATAGATAGATAGATAGATAGATAGATAGAAAAATTTATATCTCATGCATGCATGCCGGAGGAGCACCTTTCAGGTTCATCAGAGGCATATTGAACCACCCTGTTGTCACCATTTCTCTCCACAGCTCTGAGAAGACACCTTGTGAGGGCAACTGACTCTTCACTTTCTAGTAATGAGCCCCATAAAGCCCAGGCTCCCTGGAGGACAGCATCACTTGTTAGACTGAGGTGACCACAGCACAGAGCTCCATCCTACTCAAAAGACCCGCTGAAAGAACAGCTCCAGTTTGCATAGCAAGGCTATTTTCTTTGAGTTTTGAACTCTACTGTTGGAATTATGCCATTGTGTGTTGCTTTTGGTCAAAGATTAGTGAATAAGATGGGACAACTTGGCTGGTGTTCCAACATTTCATTTATTGGACTCTGTTATTCTCACACTTGACTTGATGTATATATATTATGCCAGTATCAAATGAAAGAGCTCTCTTTAAATAATCAAATAGCATGGTTAGACTGTTCTACTAATTGCCAGAGCTTTTCCATATGAAATAAAAATGGAACGCAAAACTTTAAATACAACAAGAACAGCAAAATGCAAAATTTGCATTTGCAATTAATTCCATCCATCCATCCATTTTCCAACCCGCTGAATCCGAACACAGGGTCACGGGGGTCTGCTGGAGCCAATCCCAGCCAACACAGGGCACAAGGCAGGAACCAATCCTGGGCAGGGTGCCAACCAAGGTTATTATAGTTTTGCCTTTTTATATTAGTTTTTATTTCTATATTTTTTCTGACCTTACTTGGAAATTCAGTTTAGTTTTAGTTTTCCTTCATCGTGTATTTTTAGTTTTAGTTTAGTTTTTATTTCACAAAGACATTTCTATTTTATTTTTATATATATTAGTTTCAGTTTTAGTTTTAGTAATTATGACATGGAGCGCCTACAGAGTTAGTTTTGTGTCACAATCAGACAGAACTGTACACTTAACAGATTTGGATATGAGTTTAATGTTAGTGGAAGCTTACTACACCACATAGTTTATTATCTGGTCTTGCTTTTGTCTGATAAAAACAAGCATAATCAAAACTAGACACTGAATATGAACAATTTTACACAATTTTATACTTTTTAAAATATTTTCTCATGAAAATCACGGGGGCTTAGGAAGAACAGGGCTCTTAGACTTGAATGAGTGTGCTGACCCCACCTAGCTGTATGAGGGAAACAAAGAACAACAAGCATATAGTGTGAAGGTTAAGGGCAGTGAGTCTTGAATAGACCACCATAAAGGACAGTAAACCCATAATGAGCAGAGCAAGAGCAGGTAATAGGAGTACGGATAGGCATAAAACAACAGAGACAGCGTCTGAGATTAAGAACAACATATACATTATCTAAACCTGTTTATCCAGAGCAGGATCACAGGAAACCTGGAGTCTACCACAGCAGGTTTGGATGCAAGGCAGGAAAAATCCCTGGTATGCAATATGTATGATAAGGCTGATGTTAAGAACAAAAAGAATATGATGATTTCAACTATCTATTTTGAGAGAGGGGGAGAAAAACGTTGAAAAAAGGGAGACAAATATTTTAAAATTCTGCTAATGGATTACTTTCACAATATCAGGTATTTTGAGTTGTGAATATGAACTAAAAAGATAAATTAATAAATATGGAATAAATACAAAAACCCATTAGTATGTTTAGTTTTTCATCACTTGTCAGACTCTCTACCTTTGTTTGTATCGCTTTGTTGTTAAACGATGCTTTTAAAGCAAAAGTGATTGATCAGCAACAATATGCTGATCTTGTATGATGACCTAGTCAGTCTCGATCAGTGCTGTTTTATTTTCAACAACCGGGAGTGGTCTCCTCGAGACTTTCTTGTATACTCAGATATGGGGTTGGATATTTGAGGAGTAAACCGCAAGACAATGATTATATTTTTATATTATGTACATTAAGGAACCATCAACAACAAATCAAATTAATAATATATTGAACAATTATTATAAAAGTAAAATTGAATAAATCGGACTCTGCAGCTTATTAAAAAAAAAAATCGAGTATGTGTTCAGGTAAAGTACCACTTCCGGGTGATGGATTTGGCCCAAAAGTTAATACAGATCTATGGTGTAACAACCACATGCCGAATTTCATCCATCTATCTAGTTGCATTTTTGAGTTATCGTGTTTACACACACAGACACACACACAAACACACACACGCACGTGCGTACGCACACAATTCCAAAAAATAGTATTGTTGGACACTGGTTAGTCTATAACGTCAAGATTCATCAAAATATCGAGGTCGAATTTTTTCATGTTTACTATACTTTCTCTATACTTCGTATATGAGAAAGTAAAAACGATTTCTCTTTGTGAAGAGGCAGGTGAATCGCTCTCAACAAAAAGCAAACACCTGAGAAATAAACTGAAATGTTACTCACTCGTGATTTTTCTGTCCATATGGTAAACATTTTGTTGACCAGTACATTCTGATTTCAGCCGTTTGAATTACTCTTGATATACAACAAGCACAAAGAAAGGCGGCACGCATATCGCTTTCTATTTCACACGCTTTATGCACCCGCACTCAGCTTGCTCTGTCACCGCAAATGCTGTGTGAACAGCTGCCCTCCGTCACCAGCCACCGTTCACTGGATGAATATGTGCGGCGCGGTTCATGGTGGATTACTTTCTGTTTTAGAGTTAAAACTTACAAGGGTTAAAGACTAACGGCAAGAATATTCATTCAAAACGAAAACTAAAAATATTTTAGTAAATTATTATTTTTTATTTCAGTTAGTCTTTCCAGCTACTTTAATAGTTTCGTTTAGTTTTAGTTTTTCATTTCGGTTTTGTTAATTATTTTATTTCAGTTTACGAAAATGTTTTTTTAATAATAGTTTCAGTTTTGATTTTAGTTTTAGTTAACTATAATAACCTTGGTGCCAACCCACCGCAGATTTGCAATTAATTTCCAAAAGAAATTTTGAAAGCACTAGCTAGCATTAGCTGCTGTAACCAATGACTCCACTTTCATTTTCCTAAACTCAAATGTTTCACGCCAAATGTTTGCATGCCAAAATGACGTATTTACTGCGTTATCAAGAAATACCGTAATAAAAACATACTATACATGAAATTATGACAGAATATTATTATGATTAGGCTAAGCGTGGCACAGATGATAACCTTTATTACTCAAATTTCTGCACTCAACATCACAGTAATTGGCTCACATCATTCACATTCTTAACTTATGTCTGTGCTTGCCCAACACCTCACTCAAGAGGCTAAAGATCTGCACTGGTATCCCAAAGGTTGTGGGTTGAATCCCTGTTACTGCCAAAAGAGATTCCACTCTCTGGGCCCTTGAGCAAGCCCTTAACCTGCGATTGCTCCAGGGGTGCTGTACAATGGCTGACCCTGCGAAAACTAACAAATTCCTAATACAGGAAATTATATAAGGCGGAATAAAGGAAAAAATAAAAGATCTCTGTGTTCCAAACCTACTTTGGTTTCAACTGATGACACCAACTTGCCGTTGACTCACAAAAACACAATCTGGATACCATATACGAACAAGGGTCTCTATGTAAGCTTCCTAAATCCCAATTTCCAAGCACTAAATTATTACTGTATAGTTTTCCCTCACAAATCATTTCACAAAATACCTCAGCAGAATAAAGATAGCAAATACCCTTCTCCATCATAAAAGTGAAATCCCGCAGAGTACTTGTAGCAAGCACAGCCAGTGCATTAATCAAGATAATCACCTGCCACCCTCAAGATGTAATGAGATGCCTTGTGCATGTCACAGTGCAATGTCTGTGTCAAAGCAGTTAGCGTGTTCTTACAGTCAAAAGTTGGAATGCAACCCCCCCCAAAAAAATCACAGCTTAGACTCTAGGAGTTTACTGGTTACTTAGCAACACAGAAGTGCTACATTACAAGCAGGTAAAGTATGTCTGTGGAAATGGTCTCCGACAGCTACTGAGAGAATTTCTATAACTAATGTCTCACTGAGCGGCTGACCCGTTCCAAGGCTGCCAAACCCATTTTTACAAACTAAGCCAAGAAATTCATACCCAAGGCAATGTCACCGAGCTGGTGGTCATAGAACATTTAATGAGAATATCATTATAGAGTATTTACATCAAGGGTGCCTGTGGGAAATAATCTTGTCACTCTGTGACAAAGCTATTCACTGAAGAAGATGGGAAATTCTGTAATATCATATGCTGTACGATATAACTGTATTTTATTTTATTTTTATGTTGATTCTATTTGAAGATGAAAGACAGACAAACAAACAATGAGAGATGTCAAGGGAAAACCAGGAAATAAGCAGAGATCTCTCTGATAATGGATAAGATATAATAAGACAGCTTCACTCAACCTTGGGGCGCCTGGAGGTCAGTAAAAGACTACGAGTAGACATTTGATTTCGGCTGTCAAGAATGATGAGAACAAAAATCTTGCAAGATGGCACATCAAATAAGATCAAAGTTGTACACTGTGGTTTTTAGTAGCAGCAAATGTGCTCTGCGGAAAGGAAGATTTCTGTAGAAGTTACATTATGATGGCACATCATGTTTAGTATACTTTAAAGGAGAGGAGGTTCACATTGTTGGCAAAATTGTTTTATTCAAAATATTAAGATGATGTGCATTCAGGTAAGGGGATTCCTGGCTTGGTGACGACTGTGAGCAAATTATTGCTATGCGAAGCACGGCCTCTGTAATAACAAGTCGGATGTTAGCTTAATTACTGAGCACGTCAAGGCCTTTTGACATCTATGATTTGGAGGAATGGGTTGTCTGCAAGTTGCTGGATTCCTGTTAGGTAGCAACTTACATTCTAAGATAAGAGATATTTTTTGCTGTATGTTCACAGTTGCAGAATTTCTGTCTTTACAGCAAGAAAAATTTCACAGACCATTGCATTCATGCCAGCAAACTCTTTCACAGGTTGTCAAAAGGGATCATCCTGGTTCACAGCCTGCAGATGCCATGTGTGAACAAAAGACAGTTACCGATACATCGAAATTCAATAAGTCAAGAAGACCATGACAAGTGCTGGCGAGAGCAAGAGCTAAAGCATCCTCGGAGTGTGTACTTCTTGACCTTACTGCAGATTTAGACACCATTCATCACAGCGCCATCCCGAAGTGTTCTAAAAAATTACGCCTGACTGACTGGTTGTCAGCTTTGACTACAAATTGAATCTTTCAGCTTATTGTTGCTTCATAACAGTTGTGTAATGGCAAAAAAAAAAACTCATTCCGAATCAATCGCCTAACAAAATGATACAGTACTGTCTAATGATAAGCAAAGTTTTACGTCTTACCAGTCACAGGTTCTGGGCCTTTCTGAATTCAGTGACAGTCCACTTCACCATTTTACTAACCAAGGTGTTCAAGCAAAAGAACAGCTTGGCCATTGGTGGCAGGGGCCCTATCATGTTTGCTGATAACTACCACAGCCCTTAAACTCCAAGGTCGCCCTAATTGGGTCCACTCCACACAGTAGAACATCTAATAAATATCAAAGTCCACCTGCTCCACCACTCCAAGTCAAGCTTTCAGAAGGACAGTGTAATAAGGCTTTCCCATTGCTGAAGACAACAACATCAGTCTGTGTGGGTATAAAATCACAGAAGGCACCTGTCTGACGTGATCAAGAGCTCCATATTGTTGTTTATTTATCCATAATTGCAAAATGGATGAAGTTTTGATCTAATGGGACTTTTCTCAGAGTTGGCTGTCAGACTAATCTAAGTAACTGGGAACCCAACAGACACTCTAACAGAACTTCAGAAAGTCCTCTGCTCAGAGGGGAGAACCTGTTAGAAGGACGGCCAGCCAATCCCAGCAGCACTCCATTATTCAGGTGATTATGGTAAAGCAGCTAGACAGAAGCCACCTTTTGGAATATGGAACCAATGTAGGAAGCACTTCAAGTCAGAGAATATTTTATCTGTAGCTCCTTACATGATGACCACCTTTTTTCACAGTCTCAAACTTACGCAGTTTTTAAAGTTTGGAAAACGTATGGGATTAACTCATTTAGAGACTTGTACGTAAATAATGTATTTGCATCCTATGAACTATTACACTCTAAATTTACTTTCCCATCAACACAATTTTTCCACTGTCTCCAAATTAGAAACTTTGCTAAAAAAATCTGCCCAATTTTACTCACCTCCCGCCTATTTCTATACCAGAAGAGATGATCAGTCTTGGGGATTCAGACAGCATTTCTATAATATATAAAAACATTTTAAAGTCTCTTCCTTTTAAAGATCCCAGAGTACCGTTGGAAAAGGATCTCTCACTCAACATTTTATAAACAGAGTGGAAGGTAGCCACTCACAGAATTCATTCGAGCTCCATATGCAGAAAGCATTTATTTATTCAACTTAAATTTTTTTATGAAGCACATATATCTTGTTTAAAATTGTGCAAAATGTTTCCAGGGCAAGATCCAACCTGTGAACGTTGCAATCAATCTCCAGTTTCACTAGGCCACACGTTTTGGGAGTACAACAAAATAACATCATTCTGGACCAATATCTTTAAATACTAATCAGACATCCTTGGGGTCACAACCCCTCCTAGTCCATTAACAACTGTGTTTGGTGGACTTCCAGATGGGCTTAAAGTGGAGAAGGACAAACAAACTGGAATTGCCTTTACTACACTATTAGCACGTAGACTTATCTTGCTCATATGGAAGAATCCTAGCCCAGCTCTTTTACATCATTTGGTAACTGATGTTATATACTATTTGAAATTGGAAAAAATCAAATTCTCACTTAGAGGATCTGTATAAAACTTTTTTATGACCAGGAAGTATCTAATGAACAATATTTTAGAATAAGCGGTTATAGTGGGGCGGAAGACTCCTTTCCCTCTATACTACTCTCAAATGTTTTACTCTGGCTGTTGGCCTTCCCTCTTTTCTTGGGTGGGGGTTAAATAGAATTTAGTTTTGTTAAGTTTCACTTGATTGTATGGAATGTAAAATATTAAATAAATTCAATAAAAGTTAAAAAAAGAAAAAGAAAAGACATTTAAAGGACTCTGAGAGGATGAGAAAAAGACTTGCTGGTCTGATGAGACAAAAATTGTTCTCATTGTGTAGAACAGCAAGCACTATGTCTGGTCATCACCTGCCTAATAGTGTCTCTATGGTGAAGCATGGTGGTGGCAGCTATGGGAGTGCTTCTTAGTGACAAGGACAAGGACTGGAAGTATGAATTCAGCCACATATGTATGTAACCTCAGATCGGGGCAACGGTTCAACTTTAAGCATGAAAACCACCTGAAATATACTGCCGTAAAAACTTCTGGAGTGTCTTCAAGACTTAAACCCATAGAAGATCTGCGGAGAGACCTGAAGATGATGCTTCCCTTCCAGGAGCTTAAGATGACCTGCCAGGAAGAATGGGATATATTGTCCAAATCCAGGTGCGCAAAGCTTTCAGAGATTTACCCAAGACTACTTGTACTGATTTAAGGGTCTGAATAGTTATATGAATGAGAGATTTAGTTTTTTTTTTCCAAAAACATCTTCTCACTTTAACATTATGTGTTATTGAGTGTAGATTGATGGGGAGTAAATGGCAAACATATCCATTATATTTAATCAAGTGTGCCGAAAGTGAAGATGTCTAAATACTTTCTGAATCCACTGTATGTGCTGTATATGGCATTGTACATTTTTTGTTTAACTTGTAGAGATTTTATTTTAAATAACGGAGTTTAGTTTAAAGAGTTAATTTGACAATAGGATTATTAAACAAATGTACTGTACTATGAAAACTGTAAATATCTAAACATGTTGCATACTTAATTGAGTACTTGATACATTGTAAAAAAAAAAAAATCTTAATAAAATGTCTCTTCATTCATTGAATAATCACACAGTAATTATATTCTTATCACGAAGACAAGCTAAAAAAAATAACTTGTACAGGTTTACAAAAGGAAGCTGATTGCTTGAAATGGCTCCACCAGAAAGAATATGCCTATTACGTCTGTCAAATTATTTTGATTTACTTTAAGACAGTCAATTTCTGTAACAAATGTCCTGAAATAAAAAATTCCTACACCTATACAAATATTTAATTAGCCAATTATCTTTAATTACCTAATCTCTTAATACATCTGAGCTTTGGTTAAGGTCTGTGTGTTGTTTATTTATTAAGCCAATATAAAGAGAACTGAATATAAATTAGATTTACCTTATGCAGAATTTTGTACACTTACGCATATTTTAGTACTACTAGAAGTGATATGCAAGTTTCACCTGCATAAAGAAACAAACTCATGATAGGAATCTGGTTTGGTGGCAACAACTATGGCTGATTCCTGCTTTGCTCTCAATATGCTGTTGAGATCAGGCTCCAGCCATCTGAAAGGATGTAATTGAATGTATGGGTATAAAAGATTAATGAATTTAGTGCTATATGCAGAATTAATTTAATAAACAATTTACTCGCAAAATAGGAATGTTAGGTTTGTGCTGTGGCAAAACAGGCCACATTCTGGGCTCAGCACCCACTTAACTCCAGTTAATCTTTCAACTGGACTTCCTTTTCCTGTGTTGTTTGCTTCTTCAGCTGTCATATGCTGTTAAGTAACTGCTCCTTAGTGACCATGTGAATGTACATTTTGATGGTACAGTATATTATAGCAAAAATGGCAGTTGGCCTACATTAAGGAGGCTCTTGATTCCATGACTCTGTACTAGACAAAGAAATCCAAACACAGGGTCACGGGGGTCTGCTGGAGCCAATCCCAGCCAACACAGGGCACAAGGCATGAAGCAATCCCGGGCAGGGTGCCAACCCACCGCAGGACACACACAAACACACCCACACACCAAGCACACACTAGGGCCAATTTAGAATCGCCAATCCACCTAACCTTCATGTCTTTGGACTGTGGGAGGAAACCGGAGCGCCCGGAGGAAACCCACACAGACGGGGAGAACATGCAAACTCCACGCAGGGAGGACCCGGGAAGCGAACCCAGGTCCCCAGGTCTCCCAACTGCAAGGCAGCAGCGCTACCCGCTGCGCCACCGTGCCGCCCCACAATCACCCCAAAAAACAATAAATCAATAATCACAATCCAATAAATCAATCCTCCTCTCCCAGCACCTCCCAACTCCAGCTCGGCTTGCTGGGTGTCCCATAGTCCTTTATATAGTCCTTGACCCTTCTGTCCAAGTGATTTAATAGCACTTCCGGGTCCCCATGACTTGGGAGTACTTCCGGGCTATAGGGAAAATAAAAATCCCCGCGTCTCCCTGCAGCATCACACGATGGCACCCACTGCACCCAGCAGGGCTGTGAAGCCAAACTCCATCTCCCATGGTGCCCTGCGGGGCACCTCCATGCTGCAGGGAAGACACCATCTAGCATCTTGGATGTGTCGGCCATCCATCACAATAGATAATAAAAAATGCTATATATCAATGGATATAAGAAGTTTTCCCTCACTTGAGTTAATTAAATACAAGAATGTGTTAGTCTGAAAAAGTCCATGAGTAGGTCCCTGTGATAAAATGATGGCCCATTCACATGAATGCTCTAGCTGTAAAATTTTTTTTTTCAATTAATTTATTTGAACACAAGGCACCTCTAATCCAAATCTGAAAAGTGTTGTTTTTCTCTCAGTAATTTTCTAAAACTTCATTTACTCAGTACTTATATATGCCTTTACAATTATCTAATGAAAAGAAGCTAATTTTGTTTACAGATTTCTGATAAAATTATTATTTTGGAAATATTCTGAGTGATTGACTTGTGTGTTCCTTCAGGCTGCTGAACTAAGATGTGAATATCTCTTTGGTATTTGAGTAGCGCTGTTCCTTAAATGCTGCAATAAACAAGGACCTTCTTATGTCCTCTGTGTCCGCTGTATCATTGATCATATATACAGGAGGAGGAGGACGGTTCAAATCCCGTAAATGCCAAAAGTGACTCTACTTCGTTGGGTCCTTAACCTGCAATTGCTCCGTTCTGTGTATGATGTTAATCTGGATCCATCCCTGCATGTAGGCCCCCAACCTGCAGGGAAAAACTTGGGGGGTGGTGGCAGAATTGGCACTCCAGCCACCATAAAAAAACTCACACTGTTCCACTCCACCTGAACTAGTGTGGTACTGAGATGTCACCCGTTGCATGGCTGCACTCGGGTCCATATATACAGGGTGAGCCAAAAATAAAGTACCACATTTCTCAAGGTCATTGCATGAGGTAGAGGCAGCTGAGTGAGTTAGGGTGGGGGTCCTTTGATAGGCAATCCCTTGTAGTTTTCAGTTGGCAACATGCCTTGTTCCAGTGCGCACCGTACTTTCGCTGTTCAAGCATTCTTCAAAAGCAACAAATCCATCATCACAATGCAACGCGCCTTCCAAACACACTTCAGCATTCCTTATAACGGAATCAGAAACCAATTCTTTCATGGGTGGCTAAATTTAGGCAGACGGGTACAACATTGAACAGAAAATCTCCAGGCCATCCTTGGACTGTACGAATGCCTGAAAACATCCAAGCTCTAAGGACATCAATTTTGCAGTCTCTTAGACGTTCAGCGCATAGATGTTCATGCTTCTGCCTTTAGGCAGTTCCAACATGTCTTTGAGGGGGATTTTGCATGAGGACCTTAATTTCCATCCATACAAAATGATGGCAGTGCAGGAACTCACTGAGAGAGACTGGGAGAGCCGTAGTGAGTTGTGTGCGAACATTTTGCAAACCATTCATCGAGATGCCATTCTTATGTGAAGCAACAAGGCACATTTGAAATTGGGCTGAATCCAACCCTCATGAACTTCGTCAGAGACTCCTGCACAATTTGGTGCACTGTTGCAGAATTTAGCATTGTAGGCCATTTACTTTTTTGAGGAGGGGGAGCAACAGTCACCGTCACTTCAGAACGTTATAATTGAAGTGCTAGAGAACGTTTTGCACCCCAGCTGGAAGAAATGGATGTGATAGATGCCTGGTTTCAACAGGATGGAGCAACAGGTTATATGGCATGGAGATCAGTGCAAGTTTTGCGGGAGATGTTTCTGGGGAAGCTGATCTCCCTGCGCGGCGATGTTGGGTGGCCTTCACGTTCCTAATCTCACTCCATGTGATTTCTTCTTGTGGGGCTATCTCAAGTCGAAGGTATACACACACTGACCTCAAAACCGTGAAGCCCTCAAGGATGCTATTCACCACAAAATCGCCGCTATTCCCCTTGAAATGGCCGAACGAATCATGCGAGCATTCATAAATCATCTCAAACAGTGTATCGCTAATGATGGCAACCATCTTGAAGACATTATTTTTAAAACACAGTGAAAATAATCTTATTTTGTATACCCTTTCTTGTGTTGTAATGAAATTTATTTTATCTTGTAGCATTTTTGTAGAATAAATATTTGAAATGTGGTACTTCTTTTTGGGTCACCTTGTACTTTCATAGCATCATTTCTTCATCAAATGCTATGACACATTGGACATAACAGAAATGAAGGTCTGGGCCTGTTGATGGAACACATCAGTCTGTGCATCACTGCGTCAAACGTTCGACTAGTTTAGTGAAGCTCATCTGACACTTGATCTTTAAAAAATAATGATAAAAGATTACTTAATTTAATATTTTTATTTGTGTGACATACCAGGTTACTGATGACTTTCAAATACGTAGTCAGAATTTTCAGCCTTGAGACTTTTTATAGACAAGTGTGTGCTTTTCCTAATCATGTCCAATCAATGGAATTCACCACAAGTGGTCTCCAAACCAGGTGTAAACACCTTAACAATGAATACTTTCATCAATGTGATATTTCAGATTTTTTATTTTTGATGAATTTTTGTACATTCCTGTAGTCCTGTTTTTGCTCTGTCAATCTGGGGTATCGAGTATTGTTTGGGAAAAGAATAAATCAAAATTTTAGCACAAGGCTGAAACATAACAAAAGGATGAAAAAAGTTTGGGGTCTGAGTATTTTCTGAAGGCATTGCATTTCATTCCAAATTATGTTTCTAAAGAAATTCACTGGTCATACATCTTGAATCAATTAAGTGTCACCCTTTGTTTTGGTGGCATCCACTCAGCCATATTGAGGAAAATCATGCCAAAGACAAACTTACGCATTGGACTTGACTTACGGTATTCTGACTTGGTTCTATCATATTACTTATTGACACTGCACAACAATGTACAGTAATCCCTCCTCCATCGCGGGGGTTGCGTTCCAGAGCCACCCGCGAAATAAGAAAATCCGTGAAGTAGAAACCATATGTTTATATGGTTATTTTTATATTGTCATGCTTGGGTCACAGATTTGCACAGAAACACAGGAGGTTGTAGAGAGACAGGAACGTTATTCAAACACTGCAAACAAACATTTGTCTCTTTTTCAATAGTTTTAAACTGTGCTCCATGACAAGACAGAGATGACAGTTCTGTCTCACAATTAAAAGAATGCAAACATATCTTCCTCTTCAAAGGAGTGCGTGTCAGGAGCACAGAATGTCACATAGATAGAGAAAACAATCTCTAGCAAACAAATCAATAGGGCTGTTTGGCTTTTAAGTATGCGAAGCACCGCGGCACAAAGCTGTTGAAGGCGGCAGCAGTCACACCCCTCCGTCAGGAGCAGACAAAGAGAGAGAGAGGAGAGAGATAGAGAGAGACAGAGTTTGTTTTTCAGTCAAAAATCAATACGTGCCCTTCAAGCTTTTACGTATGCGAAGCACCATGCAGCATGTCGTTTCAGGAAGCAGCTGCACAAAAGATAGCAACGTGAAGATAATCTTTCAGCATTTTTAGACGAGCGTCTTATCGTCTAGGTGTGCGAACAGCCCCCCTGCTCACACCCCCTCGTCAGGATCAGAGAAAGTCAGCGGAAGAGAGAGAGAGAAAGTAAGCAATCTAGCTTCTCAGCCATCTGCCAATAGCGTCCCTTGTATAAAATCAACTGGGCAAACCAACTGAGGAAGCATGTACCAGAAATTAAAAGACCCATTGTCGCGCAGAAATCCGCGAACCAGCAAAAAATCCGCGATATATATTTAAATATGCTTACATATAAAATCCGCGATGGAGTGAAGCGCGAAAGGCGAAGCGCGATATAGCGAGGGATCACTGTAATCTGAAAATATCACACCAGGAAGAGGAAAATAAATCTTGCTTTTAAGATTGTTCTGCTTCAACATGGTGGAATGGTAGCAGAATGTTTAGCCCTGCTGCCTCATGTATTTACTGTCCCGGGTTTGAGTTCTGTACATTTTTAATTTCGTGTGCCATTTGCTCATTTGGGCACTTCAGTTTTCTGTCCACTTCTCCAAATATGCGCACGTCAGGGTAAGAGCTGTGAGTGTGAGTGGACTCTGTTAGTCTGGCACCCTCTTCAGGGCTGCTTTCTACACCCAGTGCTGTCAGGATAGGCTTTGTGCCCCACGTAATCCTAAATAGGATTAAATGGATTAGAGAATGCTGACTAGGTAGCTGAAGGCTTTGAAGAATATTTTTTTTTTCATGTCGACAATTTATTTAAAGAGCATGCAGAAATGCAAACTACACCATTTCTGTAAGCACAAAAAAAATGACATATAAAAGTTAAAGAAAAAAATAGTTTGTGTTCTTAGAGATTTTAGTGTTAAACTTCACACATGTTCAAAAAGAATCCATAAAACAGCTTGACTAGCAACCTGATATCTTCAGATTTGTCACTGAGTGAACACGCCTCGTGCTTAGAACATTGTGAGTCACAGAGTAAGGGCCACTGCTCACTGATAAGGAACTGGCTGCTCACCAGACAGCTAGAAGCTGCCAAATCAATCCTGACAAAAATCAGCACTTTTCACTGTGTAAGTGCCAAATGTTAGCAGAAAAAAAAGAGCAGAATAAGTTTTTAAACTTTAAAAAAAAAAAGACTGAAACACATTTGTATTCAGAAACCTGGAGTAGACTGCATTTCTCAAAATAAATTGCTTTGCCAGTTTTACACAAAATTCAGTGTTCTTGCTATTGTAGGGTATTTAACGTGTTACATTTTTATTATGTATAATGTACTAATGCAGATTTTAAAAATGAAGACTGAACAAGTTTAAGATGAGCTTGAAATAATTGCAAAGTCACATTATACTGCTCTTTCCAAGCACTTGTGCACCTTTGAGGTGCTGTGTATCCTGTGCTTTAAGCTTCTTTGGCTCAAACACTTAAATCAAGACAAAGAGCCTTCGATCCATTTCTTGAATGCAGTATTAATATCCCAGGATCACAGGGAGCTGGAGTCTTCTTAAGCAGGTATTAAATATGTATGTATTGAAGAAGTGATAGAAGTTCCAACTTGAGAGTTCTCAAGCACGAAAGTCTCCAACAATGACTCAAAATGGCCACGGGGGATAGGAGAATTACTGCCAAAACTCCTGCTAGTCACACAGAAAAGGCAACAAAAAAGTCTTTATAAATAAAAGATTTTTTTAACAAAATGCTCTGTGGCACAAATATAAACCCTGAGGAGCACAAGGATAAAGTCACAGAAGGAAATGCCTTCAAAAGGCAACCCCAAAAGTGAACAAAGTCCAAATCCGAAATCCAACAGGTGAAGTCACAAAAAAGAGAAACTGGCCCAATGAATAGAAACCTGCCAATTCCATGAGCACATTCGCAATGAACTACAAGGGACTGTGGGTTGCCTGTGCCATTATTGAGCTGAAGGTAGTGCCTTGACACCTCTTGGGGGACCACCCACAAAACACACAGCGCATAATCAAAGATGCTTAAACATAATGAAACTAAATAATCAGCAATGTCAACATAAACAAAGAATGAACTGTACATAAAAAAAGAATTTGAACCTCGGCCAGGGGAGGAGGCCCCTAGCCTCCATTTCTGTTTTGTTTTTTAAATATCCCAAATTATCACCCACAGGTTGACGACATGACACATTTGATTTAAATGGTCTCTTAAAGGTAGCCTGCAGTTAGAACTTTAGAAAAAGACAAGGAGAACAGGTTGTTCAACTCAACAAAGCCTGTTAATTCTATCCACCTAATTCTCCAAAGTAACCAAGATGAGTTTTGAAGGTCCCTAAAGTCCTACCACGCTACTTACTAGTTTATTTCATGTGTCTGTGGTTCTCTATGTAAAGAAGAACTTTCAAATAGTTGTGTAAAATGTACCCCTACCAATTGTCCAATTGTGTCCCCTTGTTCATCCTGAACTCATTTTAATGTAACAGCCTGGATCCACTGTTCTAATTCCGTTCATAATTTTAAACACTTCAATCTTGTCCCCTCTTGATCTCCTTTTGCTCAAACTGAAAAGGGTCAAATCCTTCAATCTCTTCTCGTAGCTCAAACATCTCAGCCCAGGAATCAGCCTAATCGCTCTTCTCTCGACTTTCTCCAGTGCTGCTATGTCTTTTTTGTAGCTTGGAGGTCAACGCTGTACACAGTACACCAGGTGCAGCCTCACCAGTGCATTATAAAGCTTACATATCATCTCCTAGGACTTGTACTCCACTATTACGATATATAGCCTATTTATCCAAGTGTTTCCTAGTCCTAAAGTTTGTCCAAATCTTCTTCAATTGTTTGAGCTGCCCCCTCATTGTCCATAATTCTTCAATTTTGTTTTACTTAATGTGATGAAATGAGTGGAGTGGTCAAATGAGTAGTCACTGATTTTGAGCAATACAGGTACCTCTGAATTTTCAGATTGGAAGCTACCACTTGGGAAAGTGTTCATGTGATCTTTTCTAGCGTGAATGTTGTATTTTCTGTCATTTCCATAGCAAAAGCATCAAAAATTACATGAAATCTTACATTCTTTTATTTATTAACATTTGGAGTGCACGTTAGTCCTTTTCCCATCATTCCCATCTCTATCAATAGTTTTGCAGGAAAATTGAAGGGAAATGCAAATTTGTAATTCAAAAAAGAAAACAATGCAGTGTCAAAACCAGAAAATAAAGAACGAGAGATTTTTGAGCAAAGCTTCCTAAATGTTTTCACCAAGTCAGATAGTGAATGTTTCATCCAATCGCTAGTTATACCATTGCATAATTGATACAAGGGTGACGGGTGACCACCTAGCAACCAGTTACCAAAATGCTGACATTCAAATTAAAACAAAATGGCGTCACGGTATCTTAAATTCCAACGTTAAAAAAAGTGGGAGTGTGCTCCATCGAATTTCTAGTATACTGTGAAGAAGAAAAGGTCATCAGAACCACTTCCATTTGTGCAATATTTGTCAAATATTATATGTCTTTGTTTCTTATCATAACTAATTGATAATATTGATACAGAATCATTTATCTATATTTATAATCAAACTTTTTATTAAAATTATATTTTCGCAGTTAGGGAGGTCGAAAACAGTGGTGGAATTTTTCATTATTACATATGCATTACCTAGATTACATTCAAAGTAAAAGAGTTATAGTCACCTAAAACATAGAAAAAGTGTTAGTACAGTAATCCCTCCTCCATCGCGGGGGTTGCGTTCCAGAGCCACCCGCGAAATAAGAAAATTGCGAAGTAGAAACCATATGTTTATATGGTTATTTTTATATTGTCATGCTTGGTCACAGATTTGCGCAGAAAACACAGGAGGTTGTAGAGAGACAGGAACGTTATTCAAACACTGCAAACAAACATTTTGTCTTTTTCAAAAGTTTAAACTCTGCTCCATAACAAGACAGAGATGACAGTTCCGTCTCACAATTAAAAGAATGCAAACATATCTTCCTCTTCAAAGGAGTGCGTGTCAGGAGCACAGAATGTCACATAGATAGAGAAAACAATCTCTAGCAAACAAATCAATAGGGCTGTTTGGCTTTTAAGTATGCAAAGCACCGCGGCACAAAGCTGTTGAAGGCGGCAGCTCAAACCCCCTCCGTCAGGAGCAGGGAGAGAGAGAGAGAGAGAGAGATAGAGAGAGAGTTTGTTTTTCAGTCAAAAATCAATACGTGCCCTTCGAGCTTTTAAGTATGCGAAGCACTGTGCAGCATGTCATTTCAGGAAGCAGCTGCAAAAGATAGCAACGTGAAGATAATCTTTCAGCATTTTAGACGAGCGTCCGTATCGTCTAGGTGTGCGAACAGCCCCCTGCTCAATCCCCATACGTCAGGATCACAGATAGTCAGCGCAAGAGAGAGAGAAAAGTAAGCAATCTAGCTTCTCAGCCATCTGCCAATAGCGTCCCTTGTATGAAATCAACGGGCAAACCAACTGAGGAGCATGTACCAGAAATTAAAAGACCATTGTCCGCAGAAATCCGCGAACAGCAAAAATCCGCGATATATATTAATATGCTTACATATAAAATCCGCGATGGAGTGAAGCCACGAAAGGCGAAGCGCGATATAGCGAGGGATCACTGTATTATATAATTTTTGTTGCAATAAATGCTACAGGTAAAACTGCGTTTAGCTATATTTACTTATGATAATGATGGCAGAAATACGGGGACGTAGCAGTTATTGTTCCTATTACATCTTTATATTTACATGGCATGTTCAATTTTTATACGTTACTGTTAAACTGATGATGTATAAATTAAATAAAATTAATAATAGTTGAATACAGTTTTGTAATAGCGTGTACACATTTATATTTCCATGATACAAAAATTCAGATGGTTGTTTAAATAAAATACTACTTCCAGTTGAGTAATTTTTCTCAAATTTCATATCAAATTTAATTTCTTTTTATCATTATAAATATCTCTACAAAATTTGAAACATCTATCTGTAATTATAACCATAGTTTACTTTAAAATTCACAAAAGTATTCAGTCAAAGTTCCACTTCCAGTTGCCGGAAGTGGCCCAAAAGTTGATTCCTTATTTTTGATATAAAGCAGGTGTACAAAATGTCATTGACCGAGGTCAAAGTGTTTTCGGGTTATCGTGTTGTGATGCGTGAGTCACTGTCTTGCACCCCAAAACATGAGGCTGAGTCTCACTACTTTAGTAAAACCCGCTTTATTCAGCTTGAAACAGGAACAGCACGGTTATTTATCGTAATGGAATCTGCCACTCAACAATACACAGAAACAGCAATCAGACAGGGTCGTGACCAGGTTATTGGCCAAGTAATACTGTTCCCTGCACTTATAATGTTCCTTGCATCACCCATTGACGACAGCCTCTTATAGTGTGACCGCGTTCTGCTTTGATTTGCTTCGGTGGTGAGCCGCTGCAGCATTGTGAGCCTGCGGTTGCCCATGCAACGGATAAACAGTCTTCCACAGACGCAGTGATTGCGCTTTGGGACTCTTTTTGCCGTGTCGCTCCGTTAAGGGGAATCCTAAAAGAGTTTAGAAACCTCACAGTGTTTACACACAGACGAACAAAAATTGTATTTTCGGACTCAGGAAAGTCTAAAACATCAAGATTAATCAAATTCTCCAGGTTGAATTTTTTTCATGATTCCTATCCTTTCTCTAAACTATGTACAGTATACGAGAAAGTAATAAATAACTTTCACAAGGCACCACCTGCAACTGAAATACTTGACCAGAAAGCTTACTGACCATAAATAACAATATTATAGGGTAAATCCTGTTTCAGGAAAAAAGCATATTTTTCCCAGGAAAGATTAGAAATAAACATGGTTCATTACAATTCAAAAGAATACATTTATGGCATCACAGTGGGTGATCACAACTGGGGCCTTACAAATCCAGGAAACATGGATCTTCGGAAACCTATGTTTATGCACTAAATTGATGAAAACTTTTCAACAAATGTGGCCTGGAACATTCTACAATGTAACTGTAATAGTTCACAATAGCACAACACAAATTACACCTATGGAAGCACTATGTCCACATTGGAAATGATCCTTTCTACATGTGTTTGTGTCATTTTGTAGTTAAAAACTGCTTTGAAGTTATTTTTATTCTTATGGGCAGAAATTATTTGTTTTGCATTTTGATAAAAGACAGAAATGCCCTGAATATTTTTATTTTTGATCTTGGGTACAGTATGTGTTTACAAATAAACCGATATAATGAGAGTAAATTATGACTAAGGAAAAGTTCAGAAGTTGACCCAAACAAGTTAAAGCTAATTTATTCTTTTCTCATTAAAGCCTTGTTTTTATTTGGTCTCATTTAATATATATTATTAATTTTCACAAGAAAAACAGAAAAAAAAGTTTTAATAATTTCATATGATTTTTTTAATGTATTTTTGGATATTAAATTAAAAAATGAAAACCGTTCTTCAGCCTCATGTAACCTTATTTTGCATTTTACCTGTCAATTACAGTTTTTTAGTTGTTTCTACACTATAATTAATTAAATATTGATATTTTATTTTAATGATAATTTGTTTGAATGTATTTTTTAATGTTAAATCTATATTTAAAGCAAAACAGTTACTTTATTTGATAATAAGGGCAGAATAGAGCTGGATTTTTCCCTTGGGGACAAATAAAGTATAATTTGCCTGTCGACTGTGAATGAACATGGCAGAGTTTAAAAAGCAGAAGAATGGAGGCTACCTATAGACTCATCTGAAAGAGGCCTGAAAGGAATTTAACAGTAATAAATACACATCAATACCTGTTGCTCATTCTGTCCATTTGAAAGAAACCTATGAGAACTTGAGAAGATTAGCAACAATGAGCTTCACTGGTTCATATTTGAGGACCTGAAAGTTCTGTGTATCTTATTGGGTCAGCAGTCAGGGCAGACAAACACCCAGGTGTTCTGTATGAGTGGAAGAGCAGAGAGAGTCAAGAGCTGATGTTGGGTTAAGAAGGAATGGCCAATTAGAAAAAGCTATAATCGGGCCTAGCATGGTGGATCCAGATAAAGTGCTATGACTACCATTGCTTCATACTAAGCTGAGTTTAATGAAACATTTTGTCAAAGCAATCATAAAAGATGGTGCCTGTTTTATGTTTTTGTGCTTAAAGTTCCATGGCTGGTGTATAGCTAAATTGAAAGAGGGCATTTTTACAGGATCTGATATTAAAAAACTGATTTCTTTCTTTTTTTCATTGTGTGGATTATTTGCCTTTAACTTTTATTAATGTTATTAATGTTATTATAAATGTTATTAATATTATTTGAAGTAAACAACATTCCATACAATAACGCCAAACTTAACAAAGCATAATTAAATCCCAGTCCAATAAAAACTGATTTCTGATGCAGAACTTGATGAAACAATGAAAGACCTGGAATGAGAAGCTTGGGTATCATTCAACAATGTAGTAGTTAAGTTTAAGAAACTGGGTTGCAACATGAGCCTTGAAGTTCACTTTTTGGAGTCTCATTTGAAACTTTTCCATGAAAATCTTAGAAAGGAGAGTGAAGAGCAGGAAGAAAGATTCCATCAAGATGTCAAGGACATTGCAAAAAAGGTACCAGGGATGCTGGGATGTCAGCACAATGGCGGACTACAGCTGGATGGTTCAAAGGGGTGCACCAGAAAAAAAACTGAACAAAGGATGGGCCACCCAGGAAAGTTTAAGATCAAAAAAACTAAGAAGTGTTGAAAAGTAGAGCAGCAATGTGTAAGTCAATGTTTATGTAAAATATTACTAAATATTTTTATGTTAAATTGATTTAGAATATATAAATTAAGAACATATAAATTAATTGTATAAATTAATAAATTGTATTAAACTTCAAATAATTTCTTTTTAATTTTGTACTTAAATGTGTCATGATTGGAAACATTCTAATTACATGTTTTTAGTGTGTTCATAATGCAACAAAATAACTTCACATTTAAATTTTTTTTATTAGTTTAATAATGCAAACCTGTGTTATTTTTACTAATTACATTTATTTTTTATTTAAAGTATTTATTAGCCAATTTTATTTAGGTGAGTTTTAGAAGATTTTTTGATTTTCAATTTTCTTCAAGGGGGAAATCATAAAAATAACCAGTAGCAGTTTTCCAGGCCCTCCTCGGCATGAAGTATAATTCAATCTGAAGAGCTCTCCATTTATGACTTTTATGGTGGCAATCAGTCTGTTTTTTGAAGAAGAAACAGCTATATATCTGGCTGTTACAAATCAAAAAAACTCAAAGTGAAAAAAAGAAAAATTTGGGGGGCTAAATATATTCTTTCCATGTGTCAGAACGGTTTTTTTTGTACTTTTGAATATTTGTGATATTAGCTGAACACTTATATTAATTAATATTTGTCTCTGAAACATATTTTGTGTACACTATGTTTTTTTTTGTTTTTCTTCACCATTATTGTGTTTTCAGAGGGCAACACCAAACAATACATCATTATTTGGGGTATGGAAGCAATATTTTGAATTCCATATAAAGAAAAATTTCACATGCTATATTAGCTTTCATCAATGTCTTTCAATTCTGTCTTTGATGTCGACTAGTGATTACCATTCCAGTTTTAGATTATTAATTCATCTCCTGGTTCTCCATGCTCCTCGTGAACCTGTTTAACAGAATTACCAAAGCCTACGAAAAAACTTGTAACTCAGGCCCACCTTAAATCCCTTCACACGTCTCCGTCAGCATCTTTTTTGTTATAGATGTGTTGATCAACACAAGCAGCAAGCAGCAAACAGCGTGCTATCTCATCCCCCTTATCTTGGAGTGAAGTGCTGGAGTTATAGACGGTAAATAATATATCATCATTTGGAATACATACATTTCATGTGTGTTCCGTGTCTACAACAATCTATGTAAACACATTGTTAAAACAGAAATTTTTCATGTTTTAGTAATAATTGACAAAATGTAGACTTGAAATGTATAATGTGTGAAGCTTGATGTCCAAATATCAAATAAACACTTTCACAAAAGGTACAAGTATAACAAAAGAAGTGTGCTTTTATTCAAGAATATAACTGCAGATAAACACTGAGCACTGATAACTTTCTTTGCGAATTGAACTGTAGTGCTGGGCGGGGCAATGGGATAGTAGGCTGCTTGTGTTTATCGACACATTTACAACACAAAAGATGCTGACGGAGAGGTTCGAAGGGATTTAAGGTGGGCCGGGATTTTGTCATAGGCTTTGGTAATTCTACTGTTAATGGACATATTACGGTGGGTTATTTAATGAATTCCATACACATTAGAACAAAGTGCTAAAGACATTTTATTTATAGAGGTAGACCGACTTGAATGGATTGGCATGTGAGTGAGGGGTGCCCCGCTCAGCTCACCACTCCTGACATCACACTTCCTCCTCCCCTTGGCCCGCAGCAACTGTCCCAGATTAGCGCGAATAAATCGCTCCCACAGGTGAACTATGATACTTAATGAGATGAGAGAAGTCTCAAAATCAACTAGAATATTCAAGTAAATTAAAAAAAAAAACCTGATTTAAATCCGTTAAGTAGTTCTCTTGTGAAAAGCGGACAAACAGACATACAGACGTTGGATTTTATAGAGCGAGAGAGATATTGAGTGGTTTCTGGTTACATTTAGTTTCTAAAAGCTATGTAATTCATAAGCTAGACTAGTGTCGAAATAACTGTGTAAAATCAGTGGTTGGTATCAAATGCTAATAGAGCAGCAGATGGAGCAGTTAAAGTAACAAATAACAAAGACTAGAAAACGCTAGTATGTGAATTTCCCCTTGGGATTAATAAAGTATCTATCTATCTAGTAATTTCTTCAGTGGGAGCCCTAGCATAAGGTACTAATGTGTAAATGAAGAGGTTACTCAACTGTAAACAAAATGTAAGCATCTTGTACATCTTACTTGTCCTGTGCTCTGGAGAAATTATTATTATTGCTGGATGGGATTCTAGTCTTGCTTACGCACAACCAAAGAGAAAATAAACTGAATTATTAGTAAAATATGCAAAATTCGCAAAAAAAGCAAATTTCCACTTGGGGATTGAGCACTCTTCGGCTCTATGTCACCCAAACTCCAAACATGAAAGAAAAGTAATATATTGATATTTTTTTTGTATACCACTAAAACTTTCAAAACTTATATATATATACAACTAATTTAATCAGAAGCATCTGAAAATGTAGGGTTGCCATCCTATAGTCTATCTAACTGTGCTCACATTAGTATTATGTCATTGTTGTGGTATTCCCAGCACAAAGCTCTGTGTGTGTGTCTCAGTTTCCAATGGTATAAAAACAAAACATTTTTAAAAAGGCGATTCGTTTAATTGATTTTAATGTAACATGAAATGGTTCAGTAATATTAATTCAAGAGTAAAATAAAAGTTTTTTGAAAGTTAAAAATCTGACATTATATTGTAAACTCAGCATATGAATAATTTATGAGGAACCGATATTCAGTGATTTACATCTTCTTCCGGGAAAAAAAAGTTTCCGTGTTGATTAATTTCAATTAAAATGTTTTGTTTTATTTCAATACCTTAAGCAATATCGTCTTACTGTGTATTTTAAAAGATTTCACAGGAGAATAATGCGGAGTAAATCAGCACCTTTGCAAATGCATAATAAAGAGCATGAAACTGCAAGCTGAAATGATACTCATAAGTGCTTAGTGTTGTTTTGAAGGTTGTCTAACACGACCACAGGGAAAAGATCTTTTCTTCTCTGAGCTAAGCCATGTTTCAAGAGATGAATGAAATAAAAGGTACAGTTAACTATGTAAAAGTATCTGCAGAAGGCAGAATGAAAATGTTACAATTAGGTACTGATTTCTTCTCTGTGACTGCACACTTAGTAAAAATGAGAGTGTACGTGAATATTCTCAGTTAAATGCATAGTAAATTGCATTATATTGTAAGCCTTTAATGAAACTGATTGCTCAACAATGTAGAATGCATGCATATAGTTCCTAGCTTATTTAACCTTTCAAAATGCACCTTTCACTTTGTCTGCCCCTAATCTACAGTAAACTTGTTAAAACGATAAATATTCAACTTCTTCATTTTACAGTTCTGAAGCTGTAATGCTTTTTCATTGTTTATTTCTTCTTAATGGTAAAATACCAGATGTGGCCTCAGTGAATGCCAAAATGAACAGTTGTACACGTCCTTTATCTCTCTGACACCCTAACACCCTAACCCTAATAGGACTTTTAGCCAACAAATTATTTAGCAGAGATATGTCAAGAAATGCAATGGGGGCTCCTTTATACCATCAGCAATACGTCTGCACATCGCCTCACTGGGCCTGTGGCTGCCAAGTCAGACGTTCTCTCTTTTTAGTTTTCTTTGTTTTTTTTAGTCATTCTGGTGTGTATTTGAGATGGAGGTTTGTTTTTTGTTTTATTTATTTAGTCATCTGTCAGTAATTTTCCAACCCGCTATATCCTAACACAGGGTCACAGGGGTCTGTTGGAGCCAATCCCAGCCAACACAGGGCACAAGGCAGGAATAACCCCCGGGCAAGGCACCAGCCCACCACAGGGCACATACACACACACACACCAAGCACAAACACAGGACAATTTAGGATCACCAATGCACCTAACCTGTATGTCTTTGGACTGTGGGAGGAAACCGGAGCACCCAGAGACACGGGGAGAACATGCAAACTCCACGCAGGGAGGACCTGGAAGCAAACCCAGGTCTCCTTAGTGCGAGGCAGCAGCGTTACCACTGTGCCACCGTCCCGCCCCTGATCACATTCAGCAACTGAAAATTTCAATAACACTTACATGCAAGAATTCATTTAATCAGAATTACAGACATGTAAACTCTCATGGCTGTATAGATTTTTACTTTCTCATATACATAGTATAAAGAAAGTATAGGAATCGTGAAAAAATTCGACTTTGATATTTTGATGAATCTTGACGTTTTAGACCTTCCTGAGTCAGAAAATACAATTTTTGAAATGGTGTCTTTTTGTATTTCTGTGTGTAAACACAATAACTAGAAAACGCTTTGACCTACTATTTATTTAATTATTTGTCTATCATTAGTATCAGATAGATAAGCCAAAAGTCTCTGAATCTTAACACCACTTAGCATGCTACATATTCGAGCAAACCATACACCTTTTCATCTCTTTTATATTATGTAAGTCTGCTGGATACTTTTGAATCCATGGGAGTCCCAATGTTTAATAAAGTGTCATTTTTTTAGCTTTAGACCTTCAATTGTATAATTAGATTTAGCCTTTTATGTTCTACATGTAAAACTTTATGTTGTCATGATTAGTGATGAGTGAAACTAGGTTTGCAGTGAAGCTCAGCATTTCGCTTCATTCAAATAAGAATCCTGTGTGGCGGACGGCCGGGGTCCATGCCCATTCGGGACGCCCCTTCACTATATGTTCAGGGTGAGCTACCCTGGACAGTGCTATACATCCCCCTGGACGCTGGATGGCCGCCCCCCCTGGGTTGGAGCGGTGCCTCGGTTTCCCACAGGGCTCCATGGGAATTGGAGTTGGGTGCAGTTCTGTTGGGTCCAGCAGGCGCCGCCAGAGGGTGCTGCAGCTGGGACTCCTGTACCCATCTGGGCAGCATATTCGCCACACCCGGAATCGGCAATCAAGCACCTGGAGCACTTCCGGGTGGACTATAAAAGGAGCCAGCGACCACCACCCAGCGGCCAGAGTCGGGTGAAGGAGGACGAGGTTGACTGGGAGGAGTGGTGGTGCAGGAGAAGAAGTGTGTGGTGTACTTGGTGCTTTTGGGACTGTGTTATGCTTGTGGGGATTACGGGGAAGACGTGCCCCACAGGTGAAGAAAATAAAAAAAGTTTATTTATTTTATACGTGTGCCTCCATTGTGAATCTGTGTCAGGTTGGGCGCATATATAGTGCCTTGTTACACCTGTTAGTTACAATCTGGAAGTGTTTCTGTGCATTACTAATACATTTGCCTGCCTGTCATTTAGTATTTAAAGATTTTTAGTGGAAAAAAATTACCATAATTGTGTATATTCTCAACTAGGGAAAGGCAGTTGTTCGATAAAGGAAATTGGCATATATGGCAGGAACAACTTTTGATGTTTTTAGTTTTAGTGTGCACTCCTTCGTGATGATGTGAACGCAAGGCAGAAACAGAACTGATTTTACTGGTGCTGCTCAGATTACATGCTTCATACAACGGTAGAAAAGAACACAGGCGAACACAGACGTGCGAATTAAGGCTGTAGGGTGCAGATTTACTTGTCTTCCACTGAAGCAGAAACATTTTACATAAACAAAGTTTACCTTCAAGCTAAAGTGCAGACTCTGCAGTACAAAGGTCAGACTTACTCTGACAGTAAGGAATTAAAGAGGCCCAGTAGGTGAAACAGAGTCAAAATCAGAAACAAGTTGAAACTTTGAAGATGAAACTTTTGGCACCAAAGCCCAATTACTAATCTCAATTCAAAGACAGAGAAAGAAAATGGTAAGTTCAGAAACCAGAAGTTTGAGAAAGAAATTTGCACAACGTTCATTTTGGGTTTTGTATTGAAATAATCATGGATACAAATGAATCAGATGTAAGATGCTACGCCTTTCTAAAACACATTCATTGGGAACTGGGAACATTGTGCCAGTAACAGGAATGATAAAATGGTCCATTATGAGTAAACAAAATAACGTTGTGGCACCGTGATTTATCACTGTGATCAGGAAAATTATATTGCAAAGCTAACTGCACAGAAAATACCCTGTAAGAGTTGAATTTGAACCCTGGTGCAATGTGCACTAGCATGCACCGAGTCTCATATTCTTCTGAGCTTATGCTTAAAGACTGAAGCTGTTATTTTATTATTCACTATGATAAATACATTTTAGTTATTCTATAGCAAAAGAATGGTATATTTTAAGGTCTGATCATTGTTCTATTGTTATGCACTAAGTTAGGGTTCGGGTTAGGGTTGTGTGAATTTCCCCTTGGGATTAATACCGTATCTATCTATCTATCTATCTATCTATCTATCTATCTATCTATCTATCTATCTATCTATCTATCTATCTATCTATCTATCTATCTATCTATCTATCTATCTATCTATCTATCTATCTATCTATCTATCTATCTATCTATCTATCTAGGTTTCCTGTTGAAGGCACTCTTGAGAAGTCATGTACTCCCAATCAACATAGTGGACGTGGTTAATTGTGGCTATTTAAGGTATTAACGTTTATGTTGTCCCGTTAGCAACTGGGTGCAACCACTCATGTTAAAAGTTTTCTGATTATGTATTGAATTCCTTGGAATTGTGATCTAACCAATGAATTGTATAAATAGGAAGCAGCAAGCGCATCAACCTCTGAGCAACCGAATCCTAAACGTACAGAGAAAGAGGACGAAAACTAGGAATGCTTAAGTCAAGTGTATTAACGTGCAGTGCGCTGTTACTGGTTGATGCTATAATTGCAGGAGTCCTTGAAAAGAGAGTGCAGGAAAGGCTGCTAGATAAGGGCAAGGAATTAACATTGGCCAAAGCTATAGAAATTCCATAGCAGTTTGAACTGTCACAGTAGTAGCTGCCAGAAAGAAGTATGCAACATACAGTAAGAAGCTACAAAATGAGGGACAGCCAAAACATAGATTACATAATCAGGATGAAACAAGTCAGATTAAAAGATGCTCACAGTGTGGCAAACATACACAACACAAGTGGAATCCAACGAAATGCCCAGCTAAAGGCTCACTTTGCTCGTATTGTCACAAGGTAAACCACTGGGCGGCAGTATGTTGCAAACATGCAGTTAATTCCGCGAGTGTGGAGCAAGTCAAGGACCCTGCAGAAGAAGAAATCCTGGACGTAAACCTGACACAAACAATTATTCCAGCAGCCTTAGCTTTAGATGACAAATGGACAGTAGAGATGCAGTTCCAGTCACAGAATGTGCAGTTTAGAATAGATGCAGGGTCAAAGTGCAATACAATAACTCTTGACAATTACCAGACACTCTTGCACACAGGTGAGCTGAAGCGCTCAAACAGAATACTTTGCTCATGTTTGGTATCATTCTTTTCAGAATGTATCGAACTTCAATGTGATGTTGTTAGATTTTCAGATTCTTATTCCGTTTTTAAATTCTAAACTAAAAAATATCAAGAACTCACATCGCGTGAGACGAGACTTTGTGCCAAAAGATTTAACCACACACGGAAATAAAAGACAAAGAGTAGAGCAGCTGCTGTACAGGCTCTTAAATGTTCAAAGTGCCGCATGAGATGCAGATCACATGGCATGGCACAGCAGCTGATCGAGCAAATAGGAGGTAAAAAAAACCTATTTGTTTCCCATTGTATCACCGTTTAAGAGGGGGTTTTGGAGTAGCGACCTTGTCTCCTTGGGGTGCATTCAGCCCCCCTCTTCACAACGCGAGTGGCAGAGACAGCGAAGTGGCTGGTGCATAGTGCAGGCCAGGGGGGTTGGTGAGCGAAGCGAGCAGGGGGCGAACCCCCTAGTGACCCTATAAACCTATCTTTCAAAAGGTGGAAAAGGTAAAATACCAAAGCACTAGGCAGCATTATTGTCTGAAACAAAGCCAGAAGTCATACAGGTTCTGTTTCATGTAGATATATTAACTAACAGAAGAAGACCCAAGCAAATGCGGAATGTAAATGTTAAAACCAGAAAGACACGAGATATACATATTAAGACAGATCTGCAAGGGTCAGAACCAGAAATTACAAACAATGATGCAATAGTCTGTGTCTTTAAGCAGCAAGGTGGAATCATGCTACAAATAAGTTTTGATAGATTAAAGATAAAGATATTAAACTGCCAAGTGTGGGGAACGGCAGACTGCACAGACAAAAATAAAAAAAACACCAGTTGTGCAGACAAAACAAGAAAGAGTATAAGAAGAGGCAATTCCCAAAGGATCGTCTGTTGGCTGAGTACATAGATAAGAGAGAACAAGAATGGACAGAGGCAGCTGTTCGTTTCTAAAGAAACACATAGAGATGAGGCAAAATAGATGAAAAGGACTGGCTAAGAAGAAAAAAATTGTCACTGATTCGCCAAGTGAGTGACCAGACACAAATAAAAATAATTGTCAAAAAGCTATTCAGCTGGTTCAACAGTGCTGGACCACTGCCATTCAGAAATGCGTGATGCCAGAGAAAAATTGAATGTTGCCACTGTAGAAGTAAAAGCAGGACAACTATAGGGAAGAGGGAGCCACTGGAAATACTGTTAGTGTCAAGATTTAGGTCATTTATTTGCTTTTTCAATTTAAACATTTGTGAACCTGTTTAAGTTTCTTCTTCTTAGGCATTGGAAGTGCTGAGCATGTGGCTTGCAGAATTTCCACATTGAAGACAGTGCAGTGCAAGTTTCTAGTGATTTGTAGTTAAAAAAAAGGAGAAAAAGAGGGAAATGTGATGAGAATTAATTAAGCACAACATATACTGTCAGAACAAAAAAAAAGTGTAAATATCTGAAATTGTGATTTGAAGAACAAGAAAGACGCAACTAGTACTTGTATTTTGAACTGCAGAGACAATATTGTTACAAGCACGGCCTTGCTTTGCGTTTGCCTTGTGTCATTCCAGTTGACTTAATCTTTACCTTACAAGAAACAAAACGTATTTTCATTTTGCCAGTGAACTACATCATCATAATTAAGTTGTTCAGAAGCTGAAAACTGGCCAATACTCAGTACAGTGGAACCTCAGTTCACGACCGTCTCGGTACACGTACAAATCGGTTTACGACCAAAAAGTCTGCCAAACTTTTGCCTCGGTTCACGACCACACACTCGATATACGAACAAGCCAGTTTCCCTTTTGGTTTGTACATGTTCAGTCTCGGGGCGGCACGGTGGTGCAGTGAGTAACGCTGCTGCCGCGCAGTAAGGAGATCTGGGTTAGCTTCCCAGGCTCTCCCTGCGTGGAGTTTGCATGTTCTCCCCATGTCTGCGTGGGTTTCCTCCGGGCGCTCCAGTTTCCTCCCACAGTCCAAAGACATGCTGGTTAAGTGGATTGGCGATTCTAAATTGGGCCCTAGTGTATGCTTGGTGTGTGGGTGTGTTTGTGTGTGTCCTGCTGATGGGTTGGCACCCTTCCTGGGATTGGTTCCTGCCTTGTGCCCTGTGTTGGCTGGATTACCCAGCAGAGCCCCGTGACCCTGTGCTCAGATTCAGCGGGTTGGAAAATGGATGGATGTTCAGTCTCTCCCGTGCATTTCCTGTGCAGTGAGCAAAAGAGAGACAGCGAGAGAGAGAGAGAGCGCGACACACACACACACAGGGTCGAGAGAGAGACACAAACACACAACGAAAGAGAGCGAGCGAGCGAAGCGAGAGAGGGGGGGCTGGACGCATAAGGTAGAAAAGGCTTGTTTTTGTTTTCAGTTCTATTTCAGCGATCGGTTCATAGCCTGCATTGTTGCAATTTACTTTTCTTGGTGGCTTATTAAATTATGGATTAAATTACGGATGTTTCATTTTTTTCCTTGTGCTTAAAACTCAATTAAAAAAGTGTTTTTAGAGAGCGGTTCCTAGCACTATAGCGCAAACTATTGCAGTGTTAGTTTTTCTCTGTTATTCAAGGTTTTCTCAGTGTTATCAATGTTTTTTACATTTAGTTACTATTACGCTGTGCATTCTACGGTATAAATTCACTCTATTTGTGCATAAAAACTAAAAAAATATATTTACATACAGTTTGTACGGTCTGGAACGGATTAATTGTATTTACATACAATCCTATGGGGGAAATACTTCGGTTCACGTCGTTTTACGACCAGAGTTTTGGAACGAATTATGGTCATGAACCGAGGTTTCCACTGTACGCTCATGTATTACACTCGGGCCATGTGATATAATGAAATTACATTTGCAGTCGGAGAGAAGACCACAGAAGAAATGAAGAACACACCACCATTTTGAAGCATTGTACTACGTTTCAAGGAGATGGAAGTTGTCGTTGGAGACAGTGACTTTGAAGGGAGGGCTTGTAATGGTGCCACCAAGTGATATCAGCCAGGGATGAGTCTCCCAGAGTGTGAGCTGCATTCCATTACCAGCTGTAGGGGCGACTATTGAAATGCAAGTTTTGCAAAGTCACAGACAGAAGTCTATCTAGTGCAGCAATGGCAATAGTCTTTAAGGACAACAGACACCTAAAAGAGTCTTGTATAGGGCAAAGGATCCATTCTGACTCAAGGTGACATACTGGGGAACTTTCACAGCATCCAAGAGGAAGAAAAAATTTGTAATTGGAAACAAGAAAAATGAGCGTGTACAAAACCTAAAATGAAAGCCAATAATTAATGTCCAAGGAAGAAGCAAAAATCTTAAACCATAAGATCAAAATGAGAGACGTGTTTAACCTCAAAGAGTTCTGGTGTATCCACAATCTCAAATAATGAAAGGTGTGCCCAGAGGAAGGACAGACACTTGGCTTGAATAACAGAAGG